>NC_061517.1:13977500-14057500 GCF_022379125.1 Scophthalmus maximus
CGTGATGATGATGAGACAAGATGTTGGTGTTTTGATTATGTGCCCTCACAATTATTATATAATAGTCATAATGAGACTAGATATTGTTGGATGGCACCAACAAGCATCAAAAATTTTGTAATATTTGCATAGTGTCACTCAGAAGTAGCAAAATGCTATTAAAATAAATTATAGCACAGGTGGATATAGAAGTAATTTTTCCTCATGCATGAGGGTCTCTGCTTAGTTTTTGTTGTGTTTTTTTCTGTTTTGGAACACTGGTGGGTCTAATGATGCGGTTTACTCATTAATGCAGACTATGTTCTCTGTGCACAACGAACGGTCCTAATGTGAAGTCATTATGGGGAATGAGCCTAGGAAAACCCGCCCGTGGCTTTGTAATTGTATTTAGTGTTTGTTGATATTTGTCAAATTGCACGTCAACTTTTAATTACCGATCTTTTTGCGTTTATAACTGAAGACCGGAAAGTAAAATCTACAAGGAGCTCATCTGTTCTATTTGAAGTCGTTAGTTTGACTTCGGAGGATATTTTGACTCGTCTCAGTTGGAAAAAATTACAGTTGAATTATGAACAGGGAATAATAGAAATTGATGATGTTCTTTTAGCTGCTTCAGCCTCAAGACGCTGGTGTTGTGGATGCTGATCACGGCCCTCCCTAATGTTGTTAGTAACACCTGCTCCTTTTCTGATATGATGAGTCAAAACGCCTTGAAGTGAAAGGATTTACTACATTTGTTTCATCATTCCCTCACTGATCTTTTTCTAAACTATTGTTAATATTATTGCTATTGTACTACTACTGATATGAATGATAATAATACTAGTTTGATAGTGTATACTCTCCCATGTATATTAATGAGATTTTGTATTCCACATTTAGTGGCCCTCATTCACCGATAACTAATTCTAGGCCACTGTTTTCATTCTTGATTCTTTAAAAAAATATATATAAAATACATTTTTTATAAATAATCTTTGTAACCTCAACAAAATTAAATTGCCTTTACAGTAAGTGTGTTAGTGGACTTTGTAGAGCTGAATAACAGACGGGACACGTCAGCAGATATTTTGTTTCAATGCAAAATTATAGTCGTGAAAGTACAGTGTGATTTTGTTTGGGCTAAAAACCAGTGGTAGTTCAATTTCCATACATTTCGATTACGTAAACTCTAAACTTTTTTTTTTTATATCATTTGTTTTGTATAATCAACCTATATGTCATTTTGAGAGTCCCTCCACATGATTTGGACTTGTGAGACATGTTGGTCGGTTGGTAGCTGTTCAATTAAACTCGTCCACTGGTGTTTGGAGAGTCTCACGTGTGGCAGTGACCGCTGTCCCTGTTATTGGCACGGTGGGTTGCCAGTTGGGAACCCCCTCCTCCAGGGGGCCCCCTGTTCAGTCTCGGTCCTCCGCTCCCTCCCTCCTCCGATCGCTTGGTATTCAGAGCGGGGTGTCTGCAGCCTTGCAATTTCACTCATGTTTATTATGGCGCAGACATTCGAGGAGAGATGAATTCCGAATCCTGCATGCGTGTCTGTCTGTCTGTGTGTGTGTGTGTGTGTGTGCGCGCGCTGCTGGTGCGAGGTCGCAGCACATGCTCAGTAGTGTCCACGGAGGAGCGAGCGGCGCTGGCGACGCTGTACGTGCAGGCTGAGGTCACAGCACAAGCTCAGTGAACACCTCTCCGGAGCGAATGCGTGCTTCTCCATTTTGAAGCACCTAGAAATAGGTGGGAGAGGGGGAGTTAGATCCAACGAGCCCCGCGCGCGCACACCGTGTCACCGCCCGACCTCAGGGCTCGATGACAGAAATGGACGACCTGTTCAGCCCCCGGAGGTAGGTGTGCGATCGCGTGCCTTCCCGTGCCGTTATCGATCGCCGCGCGCGTGTTCGGCTCGTCTTCACTTATGTCCCGCCCGCTGTCTTGGCACAGACTGTGTGTCGTCCTCGCGCCGTCTGCGTCGCTGTCAGTCACCGTGGCGTGTTGTTGTCGAGCGGCCGGTGCACATTGGGTCTGCAGGCGGACGGGCTGTCACCGCAGATCGCATACCGCCGCGACCACCATTGTCCCGACACATGCGTGCAGTGTTTGTCATGTGTCCGCTCGTGTGCCGCCGCTGAGCGTGCAGCCGGCGTGGCCGTGAGGCGACCAGACGAGCCAGAGAGAGAGAGAGAGAGGTGCCTGCCCACGGCTCCATTTTGCAGCTCGTGTTTACAGTCGGGACGACATGGCGTGTGTCGCGTCACCGGGCTCCGCACAAAGCTCCGGCCGCCAGCCGTGCTGTGTGCACGCCGCTTGTCGCGCTACTTGGACGCCACGGAGTTTGGGGTCCTGTGTTTTGCTGCGCTGCAATTATGTCAGTGTGCCACGGACTCGCTCTGCGATTGGCTGAAATTGATGTAGGGGGTGGGGCCATCCTTGATTGCATACACACACAAAAGTTTGACCAGACTGACGCGTTGTTGTTGTTTGGGTTTGATAACTAAGCCTGTAATTGCTTGACAGGATTGTCTGCTAATGTTGAGTCAGGTCTGAACTCGTTGTGAGCATCAAAGTGGCTCGTTTTACTTTGAGACGCCTATTAGAGGAACATGGTAGATTATTATTTGGCACAGTATTATAGATGAATCTTGTAATGCTTGATTTATGACCTTCTCCTGTGTTTAAAACTCTGCAAAAAGTTGTATTGTTCTTTACAGATAAGTCCACGAGAAGCAAAAAAATAATAATACTTATTGAGACAGTATTAATAACAAAAGGCCTACTTCATTATCACATGCATGTTCAGTGGCTTGTTTCTGTTCAAGTCTGCCTGCAGTCTTTATGGAAAGTCCTGAAGGGCCTCTCGCCACGATACATCTGTATTCTGCCTCCTCCTCCTCGGCATAGCATCTGAACGTCCACCGTCTGCTCTCAGGATTTGCCTGAATGAAACACGGCTGTCTTCAGACACGCTGTTCTTATTCTGGTGCGCAGGTTCTCATTTGTCATCCTTACAGCCTCCTGCCAAGCACACCGAGGACCGGGCCAACTGCACGTTGTCAGGAACACATTTGTAGAACTTTCTCTGTGTAGAAACACAGACCAAACTCTCTCAATATATACTGTATATCTTCTTCAGGAGATTACATTCAGGCTTCCATTTGTTATAAAGACTTTGCATTCCAGATGCAAAAGTACATATGTATGTAATATAGACCATGAGGCATTCTGAGTTTGTAAAAAGCAAGATAATGTATTTTCTTTAGTATTAAGCCTTATTCATCTCTGATAAATCCAATGGAAATATTTCCTGATAAGCAATTAACTATTTCAACAGTTTCATTCAAGTACCCGCACAAGAAAGCAAGGCTTAAATAAGGTCTGACGTGTCATTAAATCATCACAAATCAAATCTCAAACGCTGATGACGCAGGAAACTTCCACATTGTGTCTTAATCTGCACGATTTATTGCCGTAGGTTCTCGTCTTCTGCCAAATTCTTATTGCTGTGCATTCAGTTTGTCTTATCTGCTGAGAATGTATGTAATATGATCAAATGACGTATTTCAACATGTTCTGGAGCAGCCCGGGGTGATTCGCTGCAGCTGAAATTCAGTTTCTTTTGGCCTGTGCCGATACTGTCTGTGCCAGTGCTTCTGTCAGCCATAGTTCATAACGATACGGATCACCCCTCTAATCACTCTCTCCTGTCTGAGAGGAGGTGGAGGAGGACGTCTGCTACGTTCGGGGGAAAAAGGGGGATTTGAGTCAAATATGTACCCGTTGTGGATCTTTGTGGTTGGAGGGCTGTAAAGAGACCAGAGGGCTGTGGTCTCTTAGGTTTCCTCCAGGTCTGCATGATGGAGTGCGAGCGTCTCTGGGTGCAAATCACGCTGACAGATTCTGGGCCGCCCCGCGCTCGCCTGTATGAAAATTGGCGTGGTCACCTAGGCAACAGAGGGAAAGGCTTTTCAAAAGGAACATCTTGTCATTTTCTTTAATCCACTGCAGCTGGAGATTCGGAACACTGTTATTAAATTGCAGTTGCCATGGCTACCAACATTTGTACCAGCAGCCGTTTCAGAGGCTCTCGCCTCACACGTCCAGAGCCTGCTCCCTCCCGCTCCCTCCTCACCTCCTCCTCCTTTTTAGGGGATTCTGTTTTATTGCTGTATCTGCAATATCAGCAAATGTGCTCTGCTCAGCTCGCTGTGCAGGAGAAGTCGCCCAGGAATATTCTCCTGAAATCTTTCTTTTCTTCTCAGAATTAAACACTATATACTTTGCTCACGTTGTGACTGTATGATAAGGATTTCCACTATATAACGTATAGCCCTCGCCCCATCTGAATGTATGTGTTCTTGTCCTGGTCATGAATTGTTAGTTCTGTGTCCTTTTCTTTTGTTTTCTTCTCCTCCCTCTTGTGACTTTATAGTTTTTGCGGTTGTTTAACCGATTCAACAGGCACAGTGCAGGCAGATGTCTTTCAGCTAGCTTTGAAATGCTGCCAAGTAAATATTCTGTTTCAATCGGTTCTGTCTCTCTCTCCTCTCAGGCGACTAAACAGCACACAAGGGGAAATCCGAGTGGGACCCAGTCACCAAGTAAGTAACGACACAGGAATCACACAGCTGCTGACTGGAGAGAGTCAACTTGAGAAAAAGTTTAATTTTTTAATGTTGGGCAAAGGCACAAAGCCTCCGTATGACAAACCGTCTTACCTGTACAATTAGCTGAACTAATTAATACTAATACTTTACTACAATTTGTCCAATAAAATTGCTGCTGGAAGTTTGTTTGTGGTTTTTTTTTGGGTTTTTTTGCTGCAATGTTTCTACAAAACGAATAAATATCTTAAATGCAATAGAACTAAAATTCAGTTTCTAATCGTAAAATGGGTTAAGTAACAATGTATTATTTTAGTTATGCTACTATAAAAGATCTCCCCATTCCTGCCAACACTCGGCCACAGTGAGAAGTTGATGACATCTGGTTGAAAGCCGACATTTTCTTCAAGCTTACATGCTATTTGTAGTGTGACACCATATGTCCCTCTCTTTCTCCCTGGACCTAATTAGGCTAAGCTCCCAGAGCTGCAGCCCTTCCCCTCTCCCGGTGGCCAGGCTGTGACCGAGAATGAGGAGCTGGTCTGGATGCCAGGGGTCAATGACTGTGACCTTCTCATGTACCTCAGAGCCGCAAGGTGAGAGCGGAGAAACTTAAGAATTTAGATCTTTCAGACAAGGTTCAGGTTTTCGTTTGCCTCCACCAGTTTGTTTTTCTACCCATGATTAGTCAAACCAAACGTCTCTAATTTCTTGGACCCTTAACATTGGTATTTTAATGCTGCTTATTCCCTGTACACTTGATCAGGTGTGATTGTCATCATGAGATAATAATAATAATGAAAATATCATTATGCCCACTGAGATGTTGTCGCAGTGAAAGTATTATGTGTTAACAGGTTTCAGTTCTAGGTTGTAGTTGGGGGCGCACAGTGTAATTAATCACTGTCACTGTGACGGACGCCGCAGTCTGTTTTCATCCATCATATTTGTTTTCTTGCGTACCAGTATTACACAGACCTATGCTGTGTAACATTTGTGTATGCTTGGATTATAGCACATGCATAAAACTTAATGTTAAAACCTCACAGCAACTAACAGTTATTGATGATCAAATGTTTTGTTTTGTCTGAAATATAGTCCACACCCCAAAATTATTCATTTTACTGTTATGTAAGTCGACTCCCATTTACAAATCTGAAACCATCGAATTCTCAAGGTTCTTTTTTACTTATGTCATTGATCAATCATCAAAGTACTTGAATGAATATCTGACAATTTATTAACTAATGTTGATCCTCTGCTCCATTTATTACCAAGCAAGCTAGTTTCTGTTTGTAAGCTTGACTTGCTTTCCCTAAACCTGTGCTATTGATTATTGTTTGAACCATTGTTTTTACATCCGGCCTAATTTTATTTTGTATTTAAGAATGTATGTGAGTAGCCATGCAGCAGGTGATGGCTGCTTGTTGTCATCTTTTCTTTGCATGGATGCCGCCTGGTAATTTGGGATGAAGGCAACACAAACGAACCTGGAGGAGAGTGAACATAATACAAAACTAAAGAACAGAGCCCAGATGGAAAATAGGAAGCTTGTACCTAAAATAGAGGCTAATTTGGTCAGATTAACATGGTTTTGGTTATGAACAGTCTAACATGGACCACAAAACTGTTCTTTGCAAATGATGCTGCATACGGGTCCCCACAAACACCACTAACTAACGGAAATTGGGTCAAATGATGCAGAGATAATTTACAGAGAAGAGCTCTCAGGACACATGAAGATGGTTAATAACTACCTTCGCAAAGACATGGCCCCATTTTACATGATCGAGAAATGGGTTTGCATTTGAGTCAGTGCAAACATTTGCCCCAAGTTACGAAATGTAATGCCATAAGAAACTTTTTTATTAAGAACGTGATTACAATTTGTATCCTTATCTGGATGAGTTGAACCATATCGAAATATGAGATTTTGGTCATATTGCACAGCTCTACCCTAATGTATTCATAGGTTTCCATGGCTGTGGCCTTCTTTTTTAAAAATGTTTTCATCTGATTTGTGTTCACAGGAGCATGGCTGCCTTTGCAGGGATGTGTGACGGAGGCTCAACAGAAGACGGGTGTCTAGCAGCCTCTCGAGATGACACTACATTAAACGCACTTAACACTGTAAGTGGTCACGCAACAAGTGTTTGCACAAATCCTTTTTCAGTCTTGCTCTAAGCTTAGCTAAGGTGCAGGTGTGTAGTGCCGGGCAATGATAAGGCCCCTGAGCCAGCAGAGTAGCCCCCCAGTAGTAAACCCACCGTCCGAAACTAACAATAAATTTGGCGTAATGAGAGATTTGTCCGTCACATTGACAATGAATGCAGAGGAATCAAGCACAAGAAAGAGATTAGAATCATCATAAACAGGGCATTTGTATTCAGACTCTATAAACTGGAAAATTAACATAGCGGGCAGGTCATTGTCTCTTGACCTTCCTCGCTATTTGCAATTCCAATGAGCAATGCTTGTTTATTCTCTGAGGATGAGATCCGGCGCTGTGTGTTTTACCCGGTTGAAACTGCAAAGCAATTTTACCTTTGTCACTGTGCACTTTATTTCCAGGCTGGTTCTCAGATCTTCGCACGTTATTCTTCTGATGCTCAGACTTTTCATATAAAAATAAAATCAGCTTTTATTACACGAGGGCCATAAAATGTGTCAGTCGGTCCTCTAAATGTCCCTCAAGCGTTACTGTGAAGATGTTTTAATATATACTTGAAGTGTTTTATTAGCAGAATGGTGGGCTGATGTGATTTGTTGTTGTCCACAGCTTCATGAGAGCAGCTACGATGCAGGCAAGGCTCTCCAGCGCCTGGTGAAGAAGCCGGTACCCAAACTCATAGAGAAGTGCTGGTCTGAGGATGAAGTGGTAAGAGAACCAGTCTTTTCTTTTTTCTTTTTTATTTTAAAAATGCAATAACAAACAGCTGGTGCTTTAAAAAAAACGTAAATCATTTAAAGTATATACTGTAAACTCAAAATTATTTCAAGACATGCTGCAGTGTCTTGTATAGACGATTGCTGTCTGTCAGCGCTGGGTTTGTGTCTTTAGAGGGAGCTGTTGAGAGAGAGTTAGGACAGAGCTCTTGGCCCAGTCTCACGAGACACCAGTGAAAACTCGTCAGTTTCCAGCTCCTCCAAGGCTGAAGAGCAGCTGCATCCTGTTTATGACCCGCAGAATAAATCTCTAGCATGGAAGTCTGGAAAGGGAAAGGACTGGTAATGTTAGCCTCCATTTGAATTTAGATGTGAATTTCACCACAGCTGTTGAAGAGCTGGAATCAGAAAATGGCAGCCGTCCTCCTCTATCAAACGGGGAGGGCAGCAGGGGAATGAAAGCGGTGGATAAAACCGTGTCAAAAGGACTGAGACATGCGGCTTTTGGCCTTGATGCCTTACGACACACTGCACTACACATTTGTGTACCCGCTCCCTTTAGAGATAACACTGCTGACGGATCTGACGACAGATCTAAGAAAAACGCAAGGCCCTACCACAGAAAAATGCTTTTAGTTTTTCCTCCTCCCGGGTGAATCATCCTTTTTCCACTTTGATATTGTTTTGTGACGCTGAAGCTTGGCAGCCTCTTCTTGAGCTTTGAATCCAGAGGCTCAGATCCAGTGGAAGTGAATGGGCATATTTATCTTGTAATTGAACATGATGGGCACATTTGAATGAAGCCAGAGCCCACGGCAGGAACACAGTGAATCATAACAAATTAAGTCAGCCTTCCTTTTGTGGACTAGTTACGAGTTTGCCTTTAATATGCATGCGTGCTGGCGCCAGGCTAATTCTGTGAGAAGATGATCAGAGTGGGGGACAGGCTTGTCGATGGGGAAGCAAGTTAATCGCCACACTCCTCCACGGCAGGTCTACGACAGACTACGCGTCAGAGAAACGCAGCAGAGGCTCGACAGTAGCATTTGTACATAACTTGTTTCAGACAATAATAATAAAAATCTTTAAAATATATATTTTACACTTCAATGTTATTCATCTGTAACGATGGATCCTCATATAATCTTGGAATGATGAAGCTGTATTTAACTTGATGACATAGGCTAGAAAAGAAAGAAATCGACTTATGATGTCACAACATTGCCTGACCAATATTAGATTTAGGAGTTGGGTATCAATATTGTTGTGTAGAAGCATAAAATTGACTTATAATCTTTTGATATTGGCACATAACATTAACAGTCTTGATGTGGATCCTTTGGATTTAA
Organism: Scophthalmus maximus; assembly: GCF_022379125.1. NCBI lineage: Eukaryota > Metazoa > Chordata > Actinopteri > Pleuronectiformes > Scophthalmidae > Scophthalmus > Scophthalmus maximus. Next base: position 13,986,331 of record NC_061517.1, read on the forward strand.
ATTTAAAAAATATTATAATCAAGATACATGCATACATCCAGACATTGTTTCTAAATGTCCTTAAACCTATCGTGGTATTTATTTGTGTTACTTATACACCAACACAGATCTATTTTCAGTAAGATAACATTGTGGTCATACTTATTTATCAGTCTATCTTTGTAACACAATTCAATTACAACTAAAATCATCTAATTGAATTGAAGCTATGCTCCACTGTTATCTTGCATAAAAACCTGAAACAAAAAGTTAATAAACAGTTTTGTAAAGTATTAATAAACTATAAGAAGATATGCATTGATATTGGAATTGTTGCCCAGCTCTGTAATAATAGCCGCCTGCGTCATGGCGGCTTCACTCACACAGGAGCTGGCAGTTGTACACGGCCATGGTCAGTGTTGTGTGTGTGGCTGGAGGCAGTCAGCCGGCCGTCTGTGCTCCACCTGCCCCCCACACTGTCTGTAGCCTGGAGAGGCAGCGTCTTGACTCTGGTCAGCCAAGGACATGGCTCGCAGTGATTTGATCACCACTTGTGCCTTTTCAGTCCTGCAGCCTTGAGGCATGGGTGTAAATGTAGCACCAACCTTGACACACTCACAGAAAGCAGCCCCTGCTGCTCTTCATTTATTTATCACCCCTCGCTTGGCCTCCGCTCTCCCTCTTCCATCTCGTCCCCTCCAGGACTTGCTTCATTATTCCTGCCTGTTCTTTTTTCCCAACCCGCCCCTACTTCCTTTCAGAGATGTGAATAAAAGTGACAGCGGGGGCCACAGAAATGACAGTGAAATCAGCCTGTCTGCAGGGTCACTTGTCACCCTCCCCTACCCCCCTTTGACACCCCCACCCCAACACACACACGCACGCACAGAGATAAGACTCTATGCCGCTATGATCATGTGTGAGCCGTTTCATTACAGCTGTGCAGCAACCGTCAATGCGGCGAAGCAGAATGTTTCTTTTCTTTTTCTTAGACACAAATGTTTTTGCTCCAGAAAGATCTGTGACAGTTAACCACCGAACGATCTTTCACTGTGAGATTATTAGAATGACTTTCAGCATTTGGAAATCCATCACCTTGATGTGATCACTACTCCAAACGGTTTCATTCATCAATAAGGTGAAGGCTGTAGACTTCACCCCAAAAACATTTATGACATTTTAAAGTGTAAACTTCACACCACAAACCTTTTCTGTACAGTCTCGGATTCTTGTGTAGTCAGCGGACTGTTGAGGCAGTTAAGAAGTGGTTTAAATATAACACCAGGAGAAGAGAAAATGTGAATTGTTATTATGGCTGTGTGTGAAACCATCTTTAAAGTCTTGACTGAGCGAGGCCGCATCATTACACCACTTCACTGTGTGTTTAATCAGAAGCCAAATCAATGCCGACAGCCCCCACAGACCTCCCATCCCAAATGAAGTGAAAGGCTCATAGATCATTTTTATTTGTCGCTATTAAGTATTTTTCCACCGATGTAGTTATTGTGAAGTAGCTATAATGTTGCAACAATGGATAGTTTCTAAATGACTGTGTTAAAAAGCACGAAACCACAACTCGCTGACAGGATGTGATTATCAACAGTGGGAACAACTTCAGATGAATCCTGTAACAGCTTGTGGCTCAATGAACAGGTTTGGTGACTGAATCTTTGGTTGCAGCAGGCCACTGCAGATACTTTATGATTCAGTGAGGATGGATGTTTTTTATTTAAAACGCTTGCCGGTGCTTCTCACGATAATAAAATTGCGTCTCATAGTCTGTAGAATCCTTCAAGTGGTAAATCCAATTTTTATTCATATTATTGATACGATCGTTTCTTAGCCGGACAGAAATCGTTTAAAAAAAAACTAGAAATTAATACATACTCAGCTATAATCATGAATCAAATAATTTATTTATGCAGATTGTATATCAGTACTTTCTAAACTAAGGCAAGTGTTATAATGATATTGATTCCTTTGCACACTCTCTACCTTCAGCCTTTGTGAAAGTTGTCAAAGGATTCCCTCCACGGGCAAACTTGATATAATGAAATAGTCTGCTGTCATTTCTGACCCCTGTAAATAAGTGCTGCTAGGAATACATTGGCCAACAGGAGGTGCCATTTAAACAATCAGAAGCAGGAGCAGCAGCAGCAGCAGCAGTGCTGTGTGTCACCATGTCAAGAGACAGGCTGATCTATGACCGCTGTGGAGCGGGAGGTCTATTCCTCAGCCAGCTGCACTGTGCCGCGGCTTATCTCCGGCTGCGTCTTCAGCTGATGGATGACTGGAGCGAGCCGACGACAGCACTGTGATGGGAGGGAGGAGGGAGGTAAAGGAGAGAGTAGTGGCCCCCCAGTGGTAGAACACAAGCCTACAAACCTCAGCCACACTGCCCTAGCAATAACACCTCAGTGGGATAAAAACCAAACATGTCGCTCTCTATCCTCTGCTGCTGGCTGTCACCTTTTAAAGTGGGTTGTCAATAGTGCGTTTTATTACCATGATGGAATTTTGCCAGCAATGCTTTTTAGTGTTGTTTATTAACTACATAGCAGGCAGGATGGGTGTGTGCTGGAATTTCCTGTGACCTTTTGTGTCCATACAAGCCAAAGGAAGCAGATGATGTTACTCCGCTTGCCAAAGTTTGTTAGAATATCTTCAGGTTCAATATTGGGTAAATATAAAAAAACTGATTCTTGGTCTATCAAATGAAAGTTATACTCACAGAAACTATTTTCTTTTTAAAGGGGTTTATTACATAGGAACCTCTCTCTAACATAAAATCTTAACATGGATTTATATAAATCTACAGCGCCAATAGGATGTGGCAAGTTTGGCATCTGTCTCCCCCCTCTTTACTTCAGGCATGTTGTGATTTCCTCTCTGTGCACTGTGGCCAAACTTATCACGAGCTGATGTTTCATAACGGACGCAGTGGTGTTTTTTTCCCACTCTACTTTTGGCTATCTGAACGTTTGTCCTCGGGCCTCCGGGTTTGTACACAGCAGACTCGATAAAGGTCAGCTTTTAACACCGAGTCAAGTATAATGACTCCATATTGAGTGAGAGTGGCCTTGTCTGCTGTTGGACGGTCTTGTGTCGGTGTTGTCATGGACTGACATGTAGAGGGAATTATGTTACCATGTGTGAGTCTGCACTCTTTGTCATCATGATACCATCTCTGTGCAAGTGTCCGCATTATCTTAACCAGTTTTACAACTCTCAACAATCAACTCAGGAAGTGCGCACACACAACAAAGGCCTATTGAATCTTTTTTTCTCTCTCGTCCTCCACCTCCTTTTATATGTCTCCACTCCGGCCTCACAATGGTGCACTGTTGAGCTGTGAGGGGGGAAACTTGGGGAGGGTGAAAAGCGCCAGCTCTCAACTCGGGAGAGAGAAGCCTGTTGTTTCTGCACAGCGGATGGCCATTTGGAAGAGCTTCTGGCTCTCCCGGCCCCTCCCCCGTCGCCGTGTTGCCTAGCGACGGAGGGCTGGAGCAATCGGAGCAGGGGCAGAGCGATTCAGGGAGCAGATTGGCGGATGATTTATTAGCTGGGCTGGAGAGCAGTGAGCCCAGGCAGCTGAAATGGAGCCTTAAACTGGAGCCGACATGTAGAGAAGGGAGGAGGGAGCCAGCGAGGGAAAGAAAACAGAAGGGAGGAGGAGAGAGGGAGCGTGCACACGGCTCGTCTGTGGAGATGCACAGGCACACTGAGTAAATAGTATAGTTGGGGAACATAAATAAGGTGACATAGTTACGACATACTCCTCGGCGGCACGGGCAGGTCTAATAGATTTTTTTGGTAGATATTTTTGCTTCTGCGCAGACAATTTTTGAAGCCAATATTTCACACAGGTTTGTAGTTTTGTCCTCTCCTGTCCGATTGTAGATCGTCTAAACGTCTGCAGCGACTTTCCACCTGTTGTGTGCAGCTCTGTGGAAGTTTTCATGGTAAACTGCTCTCAACCCCTCGAGTGGCTGTGCGGGAGCGCCTGTGTTGGAGACGGCTCCATCTACTGGTTAATCAACCGCTGCACCTTCAGCCTGATTAATGCAAATGAACTGCCCTCTCATGACACTGATAAGAAAAAGGCCTTTTTAATTCTGTTACGTTTCGCTTTTGATGTGGCCGCTTATGTTTGATTATTTAGTCTGGTTTGAATCAGACTTGTCTACTTTGTTCCTCACCGTTACACGGTGACACTCTCAAACTTCAGATGATTTAGTTTGTTTGCATAATTGTGAGGAATATAGTCAATCATTCCCGTTGCTGAGACCGACGGGTGATTTCCGCCCCCCCCCCCCCCCCCCCCCCCCTGAAAGACAGTTGTGTTTTGCAGCTGGCTGTGTTTGTTCTGTAAATTTGCCCTTTGTTCCCTACCAAAGCTGGGTATGTCAACAATCTGTGGTTACATAACGTACTGTATATGGCATGGAAAATGAAATCCTGTACACACAGAGGAGGCTCCATGTCTGGTTTTCCTTCTCGCTTGTCTCCCTCCACCATGTCTAAGACCTTTCTCCACACAAACTATATCAGCCTGCCTCCGCTCTCCGGCTGGCAGCGAGCTGAGCCTGTGCCTCTGTGTGCATGCTCAGCCCAAGCTCTGAATGCATTAAAAGGACGGCTGCAGTTTCCTCTTAGGGAAATGGACAGCTTTGGTGTGGCGGTAATAATGAGCAGTGACTTGGGGTTTGTCCCGTGTGGGGGTAGAGACATGAAGCCCTGCTCATGCAGGATCGGGAGCAGGCTGGAATGAGCGCCGTGCCCGACTCCAACATGACGCTCGGGACTCCACTCCGGGTTTTCCAGCCTGCTGCAAACCAGAGGCTCTCTTGCAGAAAGATCACATGTAAAGCCTTCCCCTTTGTAGTGGAAGAGCAGAGAGTGACAAGCTATTTCTTGCTTGTAAAAAAGATACGGATAAAAAAAAAAAGCAATGTACCCTCGGAGACATTGTGGATTTGCCCCTAATTTTTCCTCTACCTGGCCGTAGAGATTGGTGCTGCGCTCCCCGAGGACTTTTCCCTGCTTTTTGCTGGAGTTACTTGCTGGAAACGGTTGGCTGAGATCACTGAGGGACAGGGCTCGCCTCTGGAACAAGAAAGTAAATCTGTTGGTTGTCTGCTTCGCTGGTTATGAATGTTTCCAGCCTCCGCTTTTTATGGCTCGCAGCCTGTGGCTCTTAAAGGAGAAGAAATATATTTAGGTTGTTCATCTAAATTGGTATTTATTCATTTCTGATGTTGTGTTTGTGCCCAGTGAGGTGACGTAGTGTGTTCAGACTCAGTTTTCCTGTCCGATTTTAATCCGCTGTTATGAAGTTGCAATTTCTTTCACCGTGCCGTTCATCTACTTTTCCTCTCCTCGGCGTGCCTTTGTCAATTTTTCATTTTGACATGTTTTCCATGCTTTTAAAATCTACAGACCGAAATGGAAACTTTCCACCACGCACTTGCTTGTTTTTAAATTCTCAAGTTTAGGTTTTCCCTTTGAACTTTTCAAATGTGAAATTAACAGCATGCTTGTTCCTTAGTCTACTGTTTATCCTTTTGATGGGAGTTTTTATTTGTACTTGTATTTTGTGTCCCCATTAAACGGCAAGCCTAATCTCAGCGTCTCTCCCTACCGTACTTGTCATTTCCTCTCTCGTTTGCCCGGCCATGGCTGTGTTCGCTCCGCAGTTTATATGGCTACACACATTTCTAGATACACATAAAACCTCCTCAACCACAGACTAGTGAAATGAAAACAATGTGGGTTGTTTGTGTGTGGGTTTTGTTAGACAGTAACTTTGAGCCGTAGCAGTCTAGCTGACTTCACAGATACTAACTGGTCTTTTTTCTCTCTCTCCCTCCGTCTGTGTTTCTCTGTAAAAAAAAATTGCAGAAGCGCTTCATAAAAGGATTGAGACAGTTCGGCAAAAACTTCTTCAGGATCCGGAAAGAGCTGCTGCCCAACAAAGAAACGGTACGAAGATTTACTTCTCCCTATCCTGTTGAACAATGTGTGTGTCTCATTTGTTTTGTAGTGCTGAAATGTTGTTGTTTTTTTTTTTTGTTGTTTTTTTAACGGTACATGTCATTTGCTCGTAAATAATGGAACTATGAGACGTTTTCCACAACATTTTTAGTGTGATATTTTGAGCATAGCTGGTTTTTAACTAGAGGCCTTATTGATAAGAAGTGAGTGCAGCCTGCCAACAACTGTGCTGCAGTGTTATCAGTTTTCTCTTCAGGCTGTCTTTAAAAATAACAACATGCTCGACCTGAGAATAGAAAAGGCGACGCAGACGATACAGACAGCCACTGAACCGTAACAAGTGGCACACTGAACATTAATTAGCACCCTCTGTTAGCGAGTAGTAAACAAGATGTGCAGATGTGATGTGAGCCACTGTGTCTGTAGCACATCTAAAGTCTGAAGAGCAGCCTGGTTCGTCTCCTTGTTCATTCTCAAGTGTACTTTAGATTTTGGTTTTGCATCAAACGGCTAATTTGAAGATTAGAAGGCTGGTTACTGTGGGAGCCTTTTTGACAGAATATGGTGTCAAATTTTAAGTGGGATGTGGCGACAGATTGCATCACTGAGATCACAACACCAGTCGATAATTTTGAGTCAAAGACAAAATAGGCTCCCTTCTTGTTGCTGATCCTTTAACAGCATCAGAAAAGTCAAATCATTTCAATTTTGTTGCCGTCAAATTCCCTCTTATTCTAAAAACCTGTCGATCACTGAAAGAACGAAAGCAGGTTGCAAAGCTGGGCTTTGAATTAATTTAGTTTAAATTCGTAACGCAGATTATTGTGCCTGTAACTATTTTAGTTGCTTAGTGGTTTGTCAGTCACTGACAAAGCTTTTGATTGTAGTTGACAAAGTGATTTAATATCTTGGAAATCTTTTAATTGTGTTAATTACGTACACAAACTGAGGGATGTTGCTCCTGACAGGTTTTCCCTCGTCTGTCTGCGAGCGTGCATTGTGTGCATGCGTCGATGTGTTAATCATCAACTGTGTGACCTGCTTCACGGTGGAAATGGGTCAAGTCCGGCCCTGACAATGATTAACAACAGTTAACCTTGTTAAATTTGGGTAATTTAGTAGAAAACAAAACGTTGTCAACACATACTCTTTGCATTGTTCTACCTCCAGCTTGACATGCAGTATAATAATCTCAGTCTCATGGAAGTGCTTGATTTTTTTTACCACGACTATAATTGACAATAACATGTTGTGCTTGAACCCGTGGCTTTCAAGTCCTCCACACCTTTGACTTAGCTGTTGTTGTTATTCTTGGATATGCATTTTGATTCATGAAGCGGTGCCGACCTTGCTGTTTCTGTGAGGCTGCTCCTGCTGGAAGTGTGCCGATGCAGTGCTGACACAGACATCAAAGGGAAATCAAAGGTGTTTGTCATACTTCTCACCCGCTTCATTTCCCCGTCTGCTGCGGAGCTGAGGATATGTCAGCCCTGTTTCTCCAACACCCGAACATATCATGTAATATTTTTTTTACTCTGGAGCTCTTTAGTGGCACCTCCTTTGTGCTACATTTTTTATTCCTCAAAACCAATCTCAGCCTCTTGAATAAGAGATTAAAGTGTGTGAATACAGTTTCCTCTCCGAGGTTTCTTCAATTATTTTTACTGGTTTGGAAATATACGACTAGTCCAGTTGATTGGCTATAAAGGAGGTATTAATGCAATTCAACCTGGAGGGGGAGCCTACCTGGCAGCAGAGGTAATAGACCTCCTCCAGGATCTCGGCCTGCCACCACCACAGAGCAGAGAAAGATTAATTTTCCCCCTGCAAATGGAAAATAAACTGCCCTTTAAACATGTGAAAATAGGAGAAAATGACTGGAAGAGCAAGGGGAGGGTAAACGACAGCAGAGGAGAAGGTGTTAGCGCAATATAGACACTGAAAAGCCTGGTTTGTCGCACAAGGGGGGGAAAAAACTCTGCTTATGATTGAACTTGCTTTTTTTGCTGTAAGACATATTTGTCAATACCCAGAAAAGACTCCCTTTCTTTTTTTTTACCTGCTCATTCCCAAACCGCGTCTCTGAAGCATGAGCTCAATAAAACCTTCAAAAAATATATTTCGGTCTTGGAAATGACAGAGATTTTTTCCATTATTTCCAGTCACAGACACACATTTCTGTTTCCACTGGCCTGCCACGCCGTCGGAAAAAAGAAGCATGTTGCACAAATGCAGGTGTTCCTGCCCCGAGTCCTGGCCAGACCATTGTTGTTGGGCCATAGTGCAGAGCTTAAAGTCTCTGGGCGGATATCCAGACGTCCAGTACAATGCGTCTTCCCATCTCTGTTCCTCCCACTAGCCCCCGTTAGCTGTGCCGCCCCAGAAGCGTCAGCGGGGCTCGAACGGCCAGTGCCAAGGGTAAGCACCCAGTGCTGTGTAAACACACCGGGCCTGACTAACACTCAGGAATGCTTTATATAAAGTCACATAAAGGCCCGGAGGGGGAAGTGGGTGTGTCGTCTGACCGTCTGCAACTCGCTCTGCTGCCACCATTTCCTTCACTCCAGAGAGGACGTCATGGAACATGAGCTCGCTGCTCCCAGTGTTTTAACAGCTAAATATGCTGAAATGGCAGATCACAGATAACTTTGCGCCTGATATTTTTACTGGAGAGCTTTTCACAAAGACGTGGTTTTACGGGATATCAACAGACAGCATTTGCTGAACTAATTTGTATCAGCTGCAGCTCTGTTTGCTGTGCGTTGAACCAGGAAAGTGACAGCTGAAAATGAGATCCAACAAGGAGCTGAAGATTCGTCTTATTTCCTCACAGCACAGGGCACAGACTATTTCATTTATGAAAGAAGATACAGGAGTTAACTTGAAAATTAAATTTTATTAAGATATTAATGTGCAAATAGGAACATATTAACATAGCAGGAAGTTAACTATTTTAAGAACAAGTCTATTCAATGTTCAGTTTGTATCTCTCCACTGTGCTGAAGGCACAAAGTCAAATATGCCTTACTGGGTTAAAAAAAAAACATAACTGCGAATTAAACTCATGCACAAAACTTTTTTCAGCTCATGCCATTGGGACCTCCTACAAGAGAGATTATAAAGTGCATGAAAATGCAAGTCATTTATTTACCTTCTACTTCCATTTCATTGGATTATGTATTTATAGATCTGAACAAATGCCTCAAAATACAATTCAGAACAACTTTAATCTAGTTAGATGAATTTAGCAATGTTAAAAACTATACAAGCAGAGAACAAACGATTACGGGAGTGTGTGTGTGTGTGTGTGTGTGTGTGTGTGTGTGTGTGTGTGTGTGTTTATCACTTCAGTTTTCCCTTGAGGCTCAATTTCTGCATCCTGTTTTTTACCCTCTGGTGACTATTCTGCTTTACTTCACTTTTAAATATTAAAGCACACATACAGTATATACATTTATATGCTATTTTAATATATAATATATAATACACCACTGGCCATTTTTTGTCTAATTTTAGTGACATTTTGTAAGAAAATAATTTGGATGTTTAAAAAAGAGGGGGGGGGGGGGTATTTATATTTTATCATCCCAGTCAGCTGGTACTTGCAAAGTGACAAGCCTTTGCAGGGCAGAAAATAAAAAATTAAACGACATATTGATGCATAGAGACATTTTTATGCTGCTAGTTCCAGCTTTCTGCTTTGTTTTGGCACGGAGGTGGAAAAGACATAGAGGTGCAGTGACAGTGTGTTGGAAACGCTAGCACAGATGTAGCCACAGTGTGTATTCGGTCCGTGTCAACATTGCAAGTCAAATGAGTGTCCTTGAGTAGCAGCAATAATTTGAAATTTGTAATTCTTAGTAATACTTCAGAATTATCATAAGCTTTTGTACAAGGTTAAAAAAAAAGAAAAGTCAAAGGGACTTAAGACATATTTGATAGTTTTCAGGGCACATGTGTAACCTGAGCAGGGTGTCTGATGTTCAAAACAATGCCTTGTTTGTGTCGACGCTCGGATGAACCAGAAGGTGATGTGCCGAGCGGCTTCATTCTTGCAGCATCTTGTTCTCTCGGAGAAAAGAGAGCACTCGGCCCCCCCAGGCCCTGTCATTTACAAGATGGCCAACAGGAGAACCGTGTTCTCAACACAACCTCACAGCAGATGTTTGCCCTGGTACAATCTGTACAAACGTCAAGTTGAATTCATTGCCATGTCCTGAGCTCAGCAGCCAGAACCTTGGGGATGAGTGTAATTATAAATTCTTTGGTTCGAACACTAATTAAACCTGGTCCAGTTGGCAACAGCTGTCAGTGGTGTGACAGAACAGCTTCGGTGTTTGGTAAATGATATAACTTGTTTAGGCAGTAAAATCGCTGTCGGCTGATGGAAGCTCAACCAGCGCTTATTGATGTTCTTTTAGCAGACCACAGGCAATTTAGCGCGGGCTGTGTGTAGGCAAAATCTTTTTCTAAGCCTAATAGATGAAGCCCAGAGAGGCCGAGCTCCTGAGTTCTCTGGTAGGCTTCACGTTGCGGGTTTTTTTGGAGACTAGCTTATCAGCAGAACTCGCAGGATCGACCCTCCAGCAAAGAGGCACTGTTGCCATCCAATCTGCTTTCACTGGCAAAAAAGCGCTTACAGCAGGAAAACACAAGTGCTGATTCTTCAGCGTGTGCATCCCTGACCTGTGAAAGCAGAGCTTATTCAGTCGTTCTCCAGCGGAAAGGCTCCGCGCAGCAGGGGACGGCTGTCTATTTAGCCCCTTTTCACATTCACTGTGCTCCACCAGCCACAAGGTACTTTGACTATTCAATTGCCACCGTCTGCCGCTGGGCTTGAAGGCATCACCGTGCTGTAGGTCTATTTTTGAATCTGCTCATAGATTCAAGAACTCTGAGATGAATCATGGGGCTTCTGCTAAATCTGCTAATTAGATCAGATTTATCTTTAAAAAAAAATAGAACTTGAAGCTATGTTAGGTTTTAAATGTATTCATTGAAATTTTTGAAAATAATTTTGATTTCACCTTGTATTCACCTGGTAACATTTCAGTTTTAAAAAAGGTGTTTACATATTTTACTAAACATTTTCTTAGTTGTTTAGTTAATTAGAAATTTTTTCATTAAATATGAAACCAGCTTCTAGCAGCAAACTAACTTGCTGCGTATTATGTGACCAGTTCATAGTGAACTTCAGACGTCATTTGTATCCTTTGAGTATTTTAGATACTTTAGTGAGACTGCTGGTAGAAGAGTTAAGGTAAGTAAACATGCACTTTTTCACCCCACCACTCGCTAAATGGCCCCGAAGGCATCACGAGTGTGTCTCTGACCCGCTTAACCACATCAACATTTACAGTGTTACCTCCTACAGTTACAGTCGGGACGAGGACGATAGAAAAGTCAAGCACCACTCACTGAAATGAAACACTATACAACCTGTCATGGGCAATGAAGAATGCCTCAGTCCAGGGGTCGAGCACATACATAATTAAACACGGGTTGGCTTTATCTCAGAGAGATACATTCCCCTTCACCTCACCGAAATGAGTCATGAAGCAATCCTCCCTCCTCTGGCTGCAGACTGTAGGGGAAGCAGGAGGAGCACAGGTTCATGCTGCACTAATGGATGTTTACACAACTCTATCAGCTACCAGAGACCAGAAATCACATGCTCCCCCCGCCCGCTGCTCCCCCCACTGTGGCTAAAATGCCTTACGTGTTTTAGCTGAAATTCTTTATTTGTCAAGAGATTTTTCAGAAGGGTTGTGGTTGGAGTCAAGGTTGATTGTCCATTGTTATCCTCTGCTAGCTCTTTATTCCTCCCTCTCGGCTCTCCTCCACACTCGACCCTCCCTCCTTCCCTCCCTCCCCCTCCTTGTCTCTCCCCTGTTCTCTTCTCCTTCCCCATGCTCTTGCCAGTAACGGCCTTAACCGTTTGGCTTCATGTCAAAGCAGGGGCCTTTTGTGGCTCTGTCACAAATCTGCCAGGAAAAACAGAAACCATCTGTTCAGGCCTGGGCCTGAGAGGGGATGAGGGTGTAAATACATGAGTTTAGCCTTCGCCTTCAGCCCTGCCTGCGCACACAGGACCACCGAGCCCAGAGAGAGGATCCTGCACTCCCACCCGCAAGGGTCTGCAGGGGTTTAATGGTTTGCCTTATTAAGACTCAATCTTACAGGCAAGAAAAAATGGTTTCAAACACAGCAATTGAATATGCATATGTACATGCAGAACATTTTCCTGTATCACCTGTTGACTTGCACTCAGAGACATTGATTTATTTGAATAGAGTAAAAATTATTTTTCACAGATATGTATATACACACACGCCATTTAAAAGCTTTATTATGCTTGGCCTTTTAATAAGGACAGCGACTTGCATATAATTACAGTTACTCTATGTTTCAGCTAATACTAATAAGAACAGAGATAATTTTTTAAAATTTTATTTATCAGTCGGAAGTTAAGGAGTAAAAACCAAATCCTGCTTGATGGATGAAGCCGTAATTTTGAACTGAACATCCATTTCACACAAACATACTTGTTTGTAGACGACCATTTTAAGTGGTAATAACTGGAATGGAAGCTCTGAGTGTCGTGATAGGAGGGTAAGCCCTTTCCTTGTCGGATAATCCACGGGCCAGAAAGCTCCTGCAGATGGAAGCAGTCTAAAACGCCTTATAATACTGAGCTTATGTTGTCACTATCTCATGTTCTGCCGAGCAGCAGCAGCACACTCTGTACCGCTCCACAGTGATTTAATGGACTGGGGGAAATTATGGTGCCGAGGCCAGGGCCAATTTAGATATGTGTTTCAAGTATTTCCATGAATTTCTCTTTGCTGGATTCAGGTTTACTGTTTTCAGATAAAGATTTGTCATCTACATTTTATGGAAGAAATGGAAACATTACCTGAAAGCCTCAAAAGGTCCACAAAAACTCACTAGATAAACAGATGATATGGAGGGTAATGTATGTTAAGTGTTGCTGTAGGCATATGGTGACTTTGATAGATGAAAGTAAACGGTCAACTTGAGGGATTGGACGCACAGTATGTGGCTTCACAGGAACCAAATTTGACAAGCAGGCAGGCTCGGGGAGGCAATCTGTCAATCCCCCCTTGACACTAATTCACAACACAATGTCTCTCTCAACCACAAGAATGACATGTTCAACTTCGACTGCATTTCACTCGCATATATAATGTGTAATTCGGCTCCCACTTTTAAGTCCATGCCTGTGATGTCTAATATCAGTCTTTCCTTTGTCAACGGGAATCTTCAACATTTCTGTCCATGAACTCTTCAGGCAAAATATACACTGATCAGCCACATTAGAGGTGAAGTGAATGGGAATGATTATGTTGTTACAATGGCACTTGTCCAGAGGTGGACTAAGGGAAGACAACAAGTGGACTTAACATTGATTTGTTGTAAACGGGAAAAATGATTGAGCAAAATGATCTGAGTGATTTGGAATGATTTCTCCAATATGTCAGGTCATATGGGGTGTTCCTGGTATGCAGTGCTTGGTATCGACCAAAAGTTGTCCAAGGAAGGGACAGCCCCTTGACTGGTGACAGGGTCTCGGGCGCCTTAGGCTCATTGATTCATGTGGGAAGCGAAGGCTGGCCCCTGTGGTCCAATCCCATAAAAGAGGTAGTGGAGCACACATTTCTGGAAAGGTTAATGCGCCATGAAAGCCGTCAGAACGCAGCTCGCAGCGTATGGAGCTGCCAAGCCTTAGACTGGTCAAGTGCGCATTCGTCGTTAACCTGTGGAAGATATGGCACTATGGCAAGAAGGCAAGCCAACGGAGGCTAGTGTGATGCTTTGGGCAAAGTTCTGCTGGTGAAAACCATGGATCCTGACATTCATATAGATGCTGCGTTGACACTTAACACCGACATGAACACCGTTACAGACCAAGGACATCCCTTCATAGCAAAGGTATTCCCTGCCACACTGCAAATATTATTAAGGCATTGTTTGAGGCACATGACAAAAGTTATTAGGTATTGACTTCAAATTCATCTCACTCCTATTGAGCATCTGTGCTGGAAGAGCAAGTCCTGTAAGTTGCCAGGTGCCAAGGAGGACCTATAATATATTAGGCAGTTTGGTATTGATGTTGTGCTTGATAGATGTAGATCAAACACTACAAAATAGTTTTTTTGTATTGTTCAGTTTTGAATGGAGATCTATTTTTTTCTTTTGTTCTTATTGGAAATAACTTTTCAACACAACAAATTGCCTCAGGATTTGTTAAGATCTTCTCTTTGTTTTCCTCTTTCCATTTACATCCAGCTGTACCAGCTCACCAGTGCACCTGTTAATTCCCATTCAAAAGCCAAGTTAATGTTTTCATTGGCCCCTGCCCATTGTAATGGTACTTGACACAGTGGAAGTGATGGAGAGGCAGGGTGACCTTTCCCTGTGTCTGCCAAGCTGTTGTTGAGGCCGCGCAGTTGTCAGCCTGCAGCGAGGAGGCAGAGAGCCACTGCTGAGAACAGTCATTAAGCACAGAGCACAGTCAGCGCTCGGCACCACTCAACACTTTTGATCTGCACATTTCAATTAGATTTCACATCAGGATGCCTGCCTTCCCTCAGTTAGCACCTGCGCCCTGCCTTCCCAACTGGTCGGCCAGGCAGAAGTGGGAGGCGCACTAGGAAATGACTAGTGGGTTCTGTTACCGCCTAAAATAGATGCACAAACACATGGCAACATGATGGAGCTTTGAGCAGATAAAATGATCATTAGCTGCTCTGTTATCACTGCGAGCATGGACAAGAAAATGTTTTCAAAATGATCCTTCTTTACTTAGAGTCGTACTGATTTGTCTGCTTTGCTCCGGCCTGTGGACTCATCCAACCGCTCCACATGTGCTCATCTGCGCAAGTCTTGAGGTAAAAAAAAAAAAAAAGAATAAATACATTTTGAAAAATGGCACAAGCTGTGGGGCTTGGGACGGATTATCACTTGAGCAGTGGCTTTGCCATAACACTGCAGCACATTAATTTACCCTGAAATTTGAGAAGGTTTCATTGAGCTCAGTAAATTTTCCCAACACCGGTTCGCTTGATAAGATGGAATCCTACAGGCATTGGTAGATATGAATTATCCCCTGAGAGCCACATGGAGGGTGATCTTATTAAACTGGCCAGAGTTCACTGTATCAAGCGTTTTCTGTCAATCAAATACCTCTTTTACACCAAAATTACCGTGTAGACCCGTTTTTTTTAAACGCGGGTCGACCTGCGTGTAAATCGGCAATTGGCCACTTTCACACTGCGAGCAGACCAGGGTCTGGTGGTCGTGTAGTGACAGGTGGCGGCCATAGGTGGCGGTAGAGAGCGGCAGAGAGCGGCGCGCGGCGCAAAACAAAGAAGAAGAACAGTGTAGTAAACAACAGAAAGCATGGTCGCCAGTGGGCCGGTGGTCAACGTTACTTCAGATCTTGTACTTGTCACTCTTTCAAAGTTTACAAGCTCAGCGCAGTGTTACGAGCCGAGCCTGACCCTTTGAGCAGGAGGCCGTATGGGGTTTGAAGAGTGTGTACGAGAGAAGAAGAAGGTTGGCTCTGCACGCTGTGGT
Organism: Scophthalmus maximus; assembly: GCF_022379125.1. Lineage (NCBI taxonomy): Eukaryota > Metazoa > Chordata > Actinopteri > Pleuronectiformes > Scophthalmidae > Scophthalmus > Scophthalmus maximus. Next base: position 14,001,904 of record NC_061517.1, read on the forward strand.
TGTGTACGTAGCTGCAGCCACAAGGAGAACGGGTTCTGCACATCGTCCATGTTACCGACAGTTTATGGCCACTGTGTAATGAGAGACCGCCCGATGAGGCCGTGTGTGTCCGCCGCAAATTAGCGGGTTCACCCGGGTGGGACGTTCACATCAATGCCGATCGGAGGTGAAGCCGATTACTACCCGGGTCTATTGCAGAGTCATTTGACCCGGGGCAGAATGCCGATTTAACGTTTTCACACTGCAGAACACGCCGGGTGTTTGCGGGTTTAAACGGGTTTTCTGGCCTGTGTGAAAGGGCTAAAGAATCGGTTGAGAGAGACGTGACTTGTTTCTTAACATCAGATAACACACACAACTTTTCAATAAGGGAACAACCACTGGACAGACAACAAGCCAACTGGCCGCAAGTAGTTTAGTGTTTTGTGAAATAAGAAATTCCAGCTGCTGTTACTTTTTATGTTTGAATTAATACCATGGCTTTGTTACCACGAAGTGAGGATTTAAAACTGTCCACCATTTAATCAAATCCTTTCTTGCCACTTGTTTGTTTCGGTACACTTTGATAGAATATTTTAAGCTGTTGCCGAAAAGCCGCTAATGTGTTTTTCGAGAGCAATGCACTGACTAATTTATGTCAAGTTTCTCTGCTGAAGCGTGGTAGCAAAACAATCAATAGCCATTAAACCCTGGGAGCTTTGTTGAACAGCAGTTTAACAGACCTCAGACAGTAGATGGGTGCCCTCTGGGCTTTAAAGATTACAGGTGACTTACTGCTCACCCGGCACTCACCGCTCACCTTCATGCATTTGTTATCGAGCTGGTGAGGACCACTAACGATTGAGAGTAAAGGGCAGGGACCCACAGGAAACTGGATAATTGTCACCGACTCATGTCGGCAATGTTCAAGACTTGTGTATTATGATTGTGTCCAGAAAGCAGCAGTTACTATGCACAGGCTGCCTCAGCAAAGTGCCTTCTGATCCATGATTGCATGTGTTAATGTTTCAGTTGGGTATTGATTTCCTGGCAGCCTTTTGTACACAGGATTTATTCGCCTCGCTCACTGGCAAGCGCGCCCCTCCGAATGTTTGATTAAAGTTCAATTGACTCTTCCAGTGAAGGGGCGAGGAGCCATTTCACTCCCTATTTGTAGCACCAAAGCTCTGCCTGACACGTTCTTTTGTTCCCATTCAAGCTGCTGCCACCCAGGCGGCCACCAATGCACTGATCCTAATATCCCTGCATTCAGTGAGCCTCCTCGCCCTAATCCTGGGACAGACAGGGCCACAGCACAAACATGCCCAGCCGACCACAAATCCTGGCATGGACTGGCCTGCTCTGTGGCGGTTCACTGAAATCCTGTGCCAACTGCTAATGTGCACATTCCTCATACTTTCTTTAACCTAACTGCAGATATTTTATAGTGGCAAAATTGACTTGTATTGACTTTGACAAATCGACCTTCCAATAATTTTGATTCAGTCACTTTTGTATCCCTGCGGGGGGATAGACTGATCAGTGTGTGTGTCTGTCCATCCATCTGTCTTTTGTCACTTCGTTAAAACCATGTGGAGTTTTTTTCATGAACTTCACAATTATGTTGTTCAGGTCCTGAAATGAAAATGTTTGGGTTTCATGTCAGAAATCCTACAACTTAGGTAACTGTGATAGCACCAAATGATCTGCTTTTTCAGGTTCCAAGGGGACATGTCATCTCCTGATGTGTTTTTTCTTGTCTGTATTCATTGTAACAACATTTCTTTTTGTGTCTCATTTCAGGGAGAGCTAATTACCTTCTACTACTATTGGAAGAAGACCCCAGAAGCAGCCAGTTGTCGAGCGCACCGCAGACACCGGCGCCAGCCCGTCTTCCGCCGCATCAAGACACGAACCGCTTCGACTCCTGTCAACACTCCGTCACGACCCCCCTCAAGCGAGTTCTGTACGTATACTTGACCACTGGAATGGCAGCTGAGGGGAAAGTGGGAGACATCACCTGATAACCTCTGCTGTTAGGGCGATGTATGTTAAGTGTTTTCTTTATCTCTGTTCCAGTGGACCTCAGCTCGGCCAGTGAAGATGACTTTGACAGTGAAGACAGCGAACAGGAGCTGAAGGGCTACGCCTGCCGCCACTGCTTCACTACCAGTAAGACACTACGTTGCCTTCACAGACATCCACACTCGTCATATGAACTTGATTGGTTATTCCTGTCCTGACTGGGATCAGTGGGAGCCTGCATGATGCAGTGCTATTTGACAGATGGGCATGAGAAGATGTCAGGACTAATTTGATCAAATTAGACATGAGCCCACAGCTCGTTCACTCTCTCCACATCATTATCCTTCCCCTCTTCCTGCACAGCTGGCTCCCAGTGCCAGGCTCCCATCTGATCACACTTAAGTTACTGCCATAACAACAGGGGAAGCTAATAACGTCGGCTTTATAGTGTTAACCCATATAGACCTTATTAGTAAGAACATTTAAATACAGTATGTAATTGTGGACAGAGTTGTGTATTATCTTTGATTGAGCTCTTACTATTTCATTCAATGTTGCACTAGATAGTTGAAGACATTCTCTACATTAGGTGATGTTACTGTACTTGTGAGATCATCTCTGAGTTGTTTGTACTCATCACCACCTGTAAATGGCTTTCCTCAGCCTCCAAGGACTGGCACCACGGGGGCCGGGAGAACATTTTGCTGTGCACAGACTGCCGTATTCACTTCAAGAAGTACGGCGAGCTGCCCCCCATCGAGAAGCCCGTGGACCCGCCTCCCTTTATGTTCAAACCAGTCAAAGAGGAAGAGGATGGACTCAGCGGGAAGCATAGCATGAGGACCCGACGGAACCGAGGCTCGGTGCGCACACACACTCCTGCTTCTATCTCTATTTACATCAGGAGCCTAAGCCTCAGATTTATCACTGAAATTATACAAAACCAGACTGCAACACAATACGATTATCATCTCTACAGTAAATATGTAGTACAGGGACAATCGTTGTTTAGTTTAGAAAAACGTTTAAAAAAAGAAGTTTGTAAATGCTTTGTACAAATTCATCTTAGCGGTCTCTGTTAAAATGTATGTTTGCTCTCCTTGTTGTAAATAGATGTCAACACTACGTAGTGGTCGTAAGAAGCAGACAGCCAGTCCCGATGGCCGAGCCTCGCCTACTAACGAGGATTTGCGCTCCAGTGGACGCACCTCACCCAGCGCAGCAAGTACTGACAGCACTGACAGCAAGACGGACTCCATGAAGAAGCCAAGCAAGGTAAACAGCAACAGCATAGACTCACTGAAACCGTGTTTTTCAATACACATATCTCTGTGAAATGTAGCCTAATGTCTCCAATGCTTTTGGCTCCACAGAAGATCAAAGAGGAGGCTCCTTCACCAATGAAGAGTGCCAAACGGCAACGAGAGAAAGGAGCCTCAGACACAGAAGAGTCAGAGAGGGCTACTGCCAAGAAGTCCAAAACACAAGTGAGTGTGTGGTCTGTGTTTTGCTTCATCTGTGTCAATTGAATAGACTTGGTGTCACAATACTCATCCTCGTCTGTGGTCTGTCCCTCAGGAGCTAAGTCGACCAGACTCACCCTCAGAGTGCGAGGGTGAAGGGGAAGGCGAGGGCGAGAGCTCTGATGGGCGCAGCATCAACGAAGAGCTTAGTAGCGACCCAAAAGACATTGACCAGGACAACAGGAGCTCCTCCCCGAGCATCCCCAGCCCCCGCGACAATGAGAGCGACTCAGACTCGTCTGCCCAGCAGCAGCAGCTCCTGCAGAGCCAGCATCCTCCAGTCATCCAGTGTCAGCCAGGCACCTCAGCAGCCTCCTCGGCACCTCCTCCACCTACGACCTCAGCCCCGTCACTGCCCCCGCAGGTTTCCCCTATAGCGGCCTCCACCTCTCTACCTCCCCAGCCCCTGCCCCAGGCTAGCCCGATGTCTCTCATCCAGTCAGGAGCGTCCCTTCACCCTCAAAGGCTTCCCTCCCCACATTCACCTCTGACTCAGGCTCCACCTCCCGGCCCCTCTGTCCCACCTCAGTCATTACCCAGCTCGCATCATGGCCCCATGCCTCCCATGCCACATCCACTGCAGCCTGGCCCCTCACACATGCCTCACCCTCATTCCATGCCCCCTCAGGGCTTCCCTGTAGGTCAGTCTCAGGTTCCACCCCTGCCAATCTCTGGCCAATCACAGCAGAGGCCGCACACGCCTCCCTCCCAGGCCCAGTCATCAGTTCAAAGTGGAGGCCAGCCTCCCAGAGAGCAGCCTCTACCCCCTGCACCGTTGTCTATGCCTCATATCAAGCCCCCACCAACCACACCCATCCCTCAGATGCCCAACCCACAGTCCCACAAACACCCACCTCACGTTTCTGCACCTCCATTTCCTCAGATGCCTTCAAACCTGCCTCCACCGCCTGCCCTCAAGCCCCTCAGCTCTTTATCCACCCACCATCCTCCATCAGCACACCCACCTCCCCTCCAGCTCATGTCTCAGGGGCAGCAGCTTCAGCCTCCCCCAGCACAGCCCCCAGTTCTCACCCAGTCCCAGAGCCTTCCGCCATCAGTCAGCCACCAACCTCCTCCAGCTCCCCCGCTGCCGCCTTCCGCAGCGGCCTCACACCCCAACGGGCCACCGCAGCCGCCATTTTCGTCCCATCATTTCAATACAGTTCTACCTCCAACCGGCCCATCCTCATCATCAAACTCTATGCCTGGCTTACAGCCTCCACCTTCCTCTGCTCCATCCTCCTCCATCTCCATGCCGCTCCCTGCCTCAGTGACTTGTGCCGGCCCGGGCCCAGCACTCCCACCAGTACACATAAAGGAGGAGCCCTTGGATGAGCTTGAAGAGCCCGAGAGCCCCCCGCCCCCACAGAGAAGCCCCTCCCCAGAGCCTACTGTCGTCAATACACCCAGCCATGCCAGCCAGTCAGCACGGTACGTCTACAAACAACTATTTTGACTCAAACACATCTTAAGAGAGAAAAACATACTTACACCTGCAAGAGCTGTTATTTTTCAGTGGAATGTTACGCTGCTTACTGTCTTGTCTGTGGAAGCTGATTAGCTCTCAGACACATGGAACAACAAAAAGTCTCTGCCTTTAGGTCTTAAGTCTTTGATGTCGGCACCAAGTCAAATGTCCTCAGCAAAACAGGAGCCAAGGCCACAATTAGCTTTGAGCTCTGAGTATCTGATGGCTACGTATTTTAAGGATTGGAGAGCTGAGAGATTAATTACAGTCAACTGAGGTGTCTGAATATGAGTATCTGTAGTTGCTCGTGCTTAAGTGGCTCTCAGACAGGCAATGAATAGCAATGAGGATTTTAATAGTGAAAGCTCGGGGAGTTTGTCTCCGTTTGAATGTTAGACCAGCTAATACAAGCTGCTTTCTCATCTAATGGGGCATTATCCTGCCATTCATCATGCAGAATCGAAGATGAATTCATTTGGAACAATTATTTGTCGCAACATCATTCAGTTTTTACTGAGTAACTGTTGAATATGCTAAAGTTTTTTTTTTTCTTCTCTCTTCCGTGTCCACAGGTTTTACAAGCACCTGGACCGAGGTTACAACTCGTGTGCTAGGACAGATTTCTACTTCACTCCCCTGGCTTCATCTAAACTTGCCAAAAAACGAGAGGAAGCTCTGGAGAGAGCGAAGAGGGAAGCAGAACAGAAAGCAAGGGAGGAGAAGGAGCGAGAGAGGGAGAGGGAAAAGGAACGTGAACGAGAGCGGGAGCGAGAAAAGGAGGCAGAGCGAGCTGCGGTGAGTGATTTGACATTAGTTTGGCTGATCATGGTAATGTTTTTTTGAATCCTTCTAAACATGTTATTTGTCCCACCGCAGAAAGCCTCAAGTTCCTCTCACGACGACAGAATGGGTGAACCTCAGATGGTCGGCCCCGCCCACATGCGTCAATCCTTCGACGGCCCCCCCACTACGATTGCAGCCGTGCCTCCGTACATCGGCCCCGACACCCCTGCCCTGCGCACCCTCAGCGAGTACGCCCGACCCCACGTCATGTCCCCCACCAATCGGAACCACCCCTTCTTTGTGTCGCTCAACCCCGCAGACCCGCTGCTGGCCTATCATATGCCAGGCTTGTACAATGCCGACCCGGCCATGCGGGAGCGCGAGCTGCGAGAGAGGGAGATGCGTGAGAGGGAGATTCGTGAGAGGGAGCTGAGGGAACGGATGAAGCCCGGTTTCGAGGTCAAGCCTCCGGAGATGGACTCACTCCACCCTTCTACAAACCCCATGGAGCACTTTGCCCGGCATGGGGCCATCTCATTGCCCCCTATGGCCGGCCCTCACCCGTTTGCTTCGTTCCATCCCGGCCTGAACCCACTAGAGCGTGAGCGACTAGCGCTCGCTGGGCCCCAGCTGCGGCCAGAAATGAGCTACCCAGAGAGGTTGGCAGCAGAGAGACTCCATGCTGAGAGGATGGCCACCGTGGCCAATGACCCCATCGCTCGTCTACAGATGTTCAACGTGACGCCACACCACCACCAGCACTCGCATATTCACTCCCACCTCCACCTCCACCAGCAAGATCCCCTTCACCAAGGTAAAAGAAAGCCCTGCTCGCCTCCACCACAGTTTTACATTACACACTACAACCAAAGAAATTATAATTCATTTGAGCACTCACATTAACAAACATTGTCTCCATTTGGGGAATCATAATCTGACAAACACTGTTACGTTGTCCAAAATGTCAGTATTTGGTAAATGGATTTATAAACGAAAGATGGATAAATCAATCTGAAATTTGTCAATATTAAAAAAAAATCCTTACACCTTTGCAGACATTTTCAGCACGTGTTTGTACATTGACCTTTTTATGTAATTAGTCCAATTAATAATGTAAATGGATCTTTGAATGTTTTAGCTTCATTCAGCTTTTATTGTGATATCAATGTCACTGTGAATTATTGTGTAACTATATATTTTGATATGGAAAGGTTGAACAAAAGAGCTGCATATAAACCACTGGAAATTGTGAATATATCTCACTAATTTCACCTTTTTACAATGAATACTGTATGATGCATATATTATTTATGTTATTTAAACCTTTAACATCCCAACCATAAATGTTTGTAATCAGATTGGCTATAAATATTGCTAACTTGTTAGAAACCTGTGCCAAATGTTTAGTAAAATTAAGAAGCATGTGCACTAAGCCGAATGTTGTTTTCAACTGTGGCTCAAGGTTACAAGAAGTTTACAGGTAAATGAAAATGTAAAGGAAGTACTAAAACCACCTGAATATTTATGAGCAGGTTAAATAATGTATGAAGGAAGTGGAGCAGATGAAAATTAATTTTCAAGGAGGTTAATGTTGAGTATCCCATCTAATATTCATCAGAGTTCATCAATCAGTGAGCTGTAATTTTGAATCACGTCTATAAATGAATCCAGTTACAAAACTGGCCTCATCACAGTCAAGAACAAACAGAAGGGACTTGAGATTAATGGAAACTCCTATTCTGTCCTTCTTAGTTTAAAGTTTTTACCGTATGATCTGAAACAGCAGCTCTACAGTAATGTACCACAGCGACATATGAGACGGGATTAAAACATGTTGCATCTTAAGTTCCTGATAGAGGCAGCAGATGCTGCACCGTGGATAAATAGAAGTGGTCCCTGCTCTCTTTTGGTCAACCTTGAGAGGAGTAACATGATATGAAGCTATGTGTCGCTCATGTCTGTGATTCACTGTCTGTGATGAGTGTACCCTGAACCTCAGACTCTGACGCCCAGAAGGTGGTGGTGAATGCCTTGTGTGTCCTTCAGGTTCGGGGGGCCACCCCCTGGCAGTTGATCCCCTGGCAGGAGGACCCCACCTTGCCCGCTTCCCTTACCCACCCGGCGCCATCCCCAATCCGCTCCTCGGCCAGCCACCACACGAACACGAGATGCTGCGCCACCCAGTCTTCGGTATGCTTTCGGGCAATATCAACCTTCATCAGCAACAATATCGCATCCAACCCTATCATCACGAGCTGTGCCAGATTCCCTCATCAAATCTTGTGTCTACGCCTAACCCAGGTACACCATACCCACGGGATCTCCCAGCAGGTATGCCACCACCCATGTCTGCAGCCCACCAGCTGCAGGCCATGCATGCACAGTCAGCTGAGCTCCAAAGGCTGGCCATGGAGCAACAGTGGCTCCACGGACACCATCACATGCACGGAGGACCACTCCCTGGCCAGGAGGACTACTACAGGTCAGAAATCAGACCAAACTAAGATTTAGATAAACTGCGTGCGTGCCCCTTTTTAGTTTTCCAAATATTAATATTCGATGTTGCTTGTGTTTCAGCCGGCTGAAAAAGGAGAGCGACAAGCAGCTGTAGTCAGCCGAGGGAGGCGGCGACAGATGGGTGCAGGACACAGGAAGTTGTTACAGAGCGGTGTTGCAGAGGCCCTCGTGCCTCCTCCAGACACATTCAGTCTGGAAGAACGGAAAAGGCCAAGTGGATCGTCTGAGAAATCTTCTCATATTCGGTTTCTGTTCTTGTCAAGGACTTGTTTATTTTTTTTCCCAAGACATTGACTTTCTTTTTGGTATATAGCCATTAGTGACAACGTCCTCAAGACCCCTGCATGACAAGCTTCCCTGACTTTTTTTTTTGTAGGTGCTAGAACAAGACACTGTGCTTATCGACAAAAAAAAAAGACAAAGACCGGTCGGGCCGTTTATTGAAAAATAACAAGTGCTATCTTAAATTCAACATTTATTTTAATACATTGTTGGAGGTTTTTCATAACTTTAAGAAAAAGCTACAGCATGGCGTTTTTTGAGTCTGTAAATAGTATATATAAACATATAATTATTATTATAATTATTATTATTACTAGGTGTGGACTCCAAACCAAGTCGTTTCAACCTCCAATATAATTGTTTTGAAGCATTATCCCTTGTTTCAGAGGGGAGCACAATGGCATTATATGAGCAGTTTCTGAGAGAGTTGCAGTTCAGTTGTGACGTTCCTCTGACATCACTGTGTTAGATTTAGTCCCACATGTCACACCCACCGCATCCGCACACACCACACACACACCTTTGACACGCAGCCGGTCGTCAGAATGTGTCAACTCAACGCGTTGAGTTGGAAAATGTCGTGATACACTTGAAGAGGCTTCTGTGGAGTGCACACGGACGCCGGAGATTCAAAAGAGAAACAAAGGCTTGCACTGAAAAGACGATCCCTGAGCTCCACTCGATTGGTATCATTCTTTTTGTTCAGCACCGATGTTTAAAAAATGGAGTAACGCTTCTGTAACTTTGTCCTATTTACAGAGAATGGTTTTAAAAATGTGGACGCATACAAACATTTTTGGCTGAAGTGAAGACAATATTTTTTAAAATGGCTTTGAGTTCTTTTAAATTAATGGGACTTGAATTTTTAACATTGTTCATTATACCAAGAGCCCAACAGGACTTTGTTTTATTGTTTTTTTTAAAATGTGCGAATGGTTGTGAGTCGGTGCTACTTTGTGTCGTGGTGTTTTCTCTCCCTGGTCCAGTCAGAGGTGTCTGTTGCAGGGCTCATATCGGACTAAGTCGATGGCTGTAATAACGTTCACTGTGACACTAGGGGGTCCTGCTGACACGTGACCAGCAGCAGAGGGTGGATGAGTGTGTGTGTGTGTGTGTGTGTGTGTGTGTGTGTGTGTGTGTGTGTGTGTGTGTGTGTGTGTGTGTGTGTGTGTGTGTGTGTGTGTGTGTGTGTGTGTGTGTGTGTGTGTGTGTGTGTGTGTGTGTGTGTGTGTGTGTGTGTGTGTGTGTGTGTGTGTGTTCACCATGCTTTCACATGCCTTGGTTCCGTAGGGATACGCAGTCTCCTGGGCCTCAGGAGTGGTGTGTTTGTGTGCCACTGACTGTTACCTGTAGTGTTCACCTGTCATATCAGTGCACATGAGCCCGAGTTTGTTTTCTTTCTTTTTCTTTTCTTTTCATGACATCATTTCTGCATTTAAGTGCGCTAAGACTGTTTTAACTCTCATGATATGTAGAAAACTGTGGCTTTTTTAAAAAAAAAAGAAAAGTTTTATTTTAATCAAATGAAGAAACTGTACTGATCATATCTTCTCTCAGAGCACTATAATTTACGTTTAAATGGTCGCGGACATTCGACATATTCCAACATTCAACTCATTCCCCCTTTTTAACGATCCAAAAAAAAAGTATTTCAGCCCCGACAACAACCTGTCACTCTGTCTGGCCATCTCCCACTGAGTCCTGTCTCTCATCGGACGATGTACTCCTCATCCTCATCATCCCTTGCCTCGTTTCCTGATGACTCCCTTGCCTTTTACTCTCCTTTTCGTGTCTCCAAAACCTTTGATGTTAAGTGTTGTCAATGGTTTAGCTTCTTGTTTCAAAGCGGCAATAGCAGAATGTAAATTCTGACTGCTAAGATTTATATATATACTGGTATCTTGAAGCTTATTGTATATATGAGTAGTCGCCATGGGGATGACACAATGTAAACAAAAAGTAGAAATAATAAGAAAAATTGTGAGTCCTGTGTTCTCTCCATTTGAGTATTTTGTAATTTTTTTGAAAAATTTGTGGAATTAAAATAAACGACTAAGTTACACCACAACATGCACCCTCACCTTCTTCTCTCTTTTTTTACGCCTTCTGATACGTCAGTGATTCGTTTGTTTCTTTGTGAACACAGTTGTTCGTGTGCCAGCAGCCGTGAGACATAATCCAGTTTTAAGGGCAAACGGTTCTGATTTCTCAACCGCGAAACGCTGCTTTTACATTTGTGAAATCTAATTCTTCAGCTGAGCAGAATGACTGTTTTGATAATACTCGTGTCCTACATTTGCTCTTGAATAATAGAATTTTTTGCTTGATGGGAGAAATGTATTGCGGAACAGATCAAGCGTCGCTGTTTCCTTTTCTTTCCTTTTTTTTTTTTTTTTTGCAGCCTTCCATTTTCTCAGCTTCACAAACACTTGAGCTCGAACAGATCATCCCAGCAGCAGGTAGTGAATCTCTGAGCTGAATATTGCTCTGCTGTGGTATAATAACATCAAAGCCAGACTAAGCCAGAAGGAACACCTACTCAGGCTGAGATGCTTTGCTATCGGCGGGGCCGGGCTGTCATCTCATCCCGTGTGTGGGGAATGATAGACCAGCAATCTGTGATGGTGTGCCGCAGCGATGGCTGTCATTTTGAGAGGGAGCCATTATTCTGCTGCTGCTCGCTGAAATGATGTCCTGTCCCCGGGAAAATCGAGGTTCCTTGGATGCTCTTATCCCGGGGCTGTCATGTGACGGCCGCCTTATGAGGAGGTGCTGCTTGTTGTTGCCGGCTCGCCTCACCTCCCCATAAGACACAACAAGACGTCAGAGCCGAGCAGTGCTGGCTGGTTGAATAATTCATCTCCCCCCCCCCTCCTCTTCTTTCCTCCTGCACGCCGGCGATGGAGCGACTGTGACTCGTGTCAACTCAAATCCTTCTCATAATACTGTGTGTACCCCTCGGGCAGACACACAGGGATACAGTCTCACAGAAATCCGCTCCCTCCGTCTGAATAGCAATATGTCTTTTGCTGTTCTTGCAGTGTTATTGTGTTTTGCCGCAGCGGGTCTCAGACACGGAGCCTCCTCGATCATCTCCTCCATCCTCTTGTCCTCCCTTTCGCTCCACTGTTCCTGCCTGCAGAGTGAGATGCTCGGTGGCGGAGAGGAGCCCACGTGCTATTAGTGCAGTCAGTCGGAAGGTAGCGGGTATCCGTGTGTGGCTGCCCTGTGGCCGAGCGGGCACCTGTTTATCTGAAAAAGAGCCGTGTTGACACACAAAGTAAATCTGCGGGAGACTCATTCCTCATCCGCAGACTGAATTAGATACACCAGACCAGATGCGACTGGAGATAAGTTACGCCTGGTGTCCTCCTAAAAACTATCATCATGGAGTAGTTTTCACTTGATAATGTATTTTTGATTCTTTCCTCATTCAGATCTGGAACATTACACAGTTTTTTGGGGGTTTTTTTTACAAAACAAGCAACCTGTGCTTTAGTCAAAACTCCATCTAATGAATTTGGCACAGCTGTATGAATTTGGTGCATGCAAATAAAGGTAATTAAATACTTTCAAAATGCAAATGACCCAGCCTCAAATATGCATGAAGGCATTTTATTTAAAAACCAGGTCTGTCCCTGCATTTCAGCAAACTGAATATTTATATCACTGAAACAACCTTCATTTTCCAAGGAGAGGTCAAAGCAAGGTTTTTTCTGTTAAATGCTGGAATGACAACTACACCTGGGCGAGTAAACTTTTAAAGTCTGCTTCATGGTTAAATACACTTTTACTATAGCAACTTGTTACTTTTCAAATATGATTTTCATACAACACATATGATACATTATATCATTATATGCTATAAAATACTAAATACTTCATTTACTTGTACTTAAAGCTACAGTGTGTAATATTTAGAAGAACTGATTTACGGAAATTGAATATATTGTCCATGAGATAAATATAGTTGCATGAGGTGGACCCGACCTCCGTGTGAGTCGCCATGTTTGCTACATCGTGTTGAATACAGTTGCTGGAAAGCGGTAATGGAATCAACGGTGCGCCACCAAAAAGTGTCCCCTGTCGGTCGCTCAGCTGGTTGCAGTTTGCACCTTTACCGCCAGAAAAGTACAAAAAGGACACACTGTAGCTTTAAAGATAGACAACTTTTTGTCTAAAACTTGTCACTTGTCCTTATCATGTTAAGATTGATCGCACAGTGTAATGGCGACAGAAAAACAACACCGTCCACGCTTACATTGCTCCCCCATCATCCTTGCTTTCACCCATAGACGTCGCCACCGCGAGGAGTTTATGGTCTCAATTGCTGGTGTCAAGTCTTCTTCAATACACCACAGTGCATGGTTGCACCCGATCCTCCAAATATGGTTACTTCCAAAAAATCAAGATGGCGCTGGTCAAAATGCTACACTCGAGGCTTCAACACGGCAGTCCACACAACCAAAACCAAATGAACTGCCATTTGCTTTCACCCTGTTCTTCTCTCGGCCAGTGGGACGCGGCTTTTGCAGTGTAAAATGACACAACTCGAATATTATATGGTACCAAGTGGCGTCAGCCACTGTGGAACCAAAACAAGGAGGAGAATGTAGTGTTCTCCTGGTACCTGTCCCCAGAGATGGAAATGGTGGACGGACGGTGGAACAGCCGAACTGACAAAAACAACTCAACCGCACAAGAGAAAAAAGAATCCTGCTGACGGAGGAACAAAAGACAGGCGATGAGGGAGAGTGATAGAAAGACAGATAAAACACGAGTGAACATCAGCAGCACTCGCTCCGTGGAGAGAGCTCCGGGACTTGAGAGGCTTCACAAACCACAGGCAGCTTGTTTTCTTTCTGCTGGATCAGTAAGTCACAGTCATTCAGCTCAAGGTTATTTGTTAAGATTAGGATTTTTTTTAATGGTTGTCTTCTGATTGGACAGTAGCCGGGCTGCTGGCATTGAGTTAGCCGCGATGCTATCTCTGCCGCTAGTTAACGCTGGGAGCCAGAAAACCATGAGGAGCTTCAGTGAACATGCTTCTTTCTTCTCCCCCGTTATCTCCAAAGTGGTGTAGACAACTTCCTCAGGAGCGCCGAGCAAAAGTATCGGCGTCTTGCTGCTGCGGCGTCTTCACGACATGTGACCAAATGACAATACCACCTGAAACCACTAGGGGCACAAAGGTCGCCTGTTGCCTCTTTAAATAAATGTATCTTTGTGGTGTTGTTACTTTCACTCAATTTAAACATCTGAATGCCCCTCCCACCACTCCCGGTCGGTTTGCGTGGGATTGGAGGGTTAAGGCGGATCTAGGATCATAAAAACACTGGAGCTTCACATTACACGTCCGTTGGAGACCAATAAAAGGGTTTTTTGAAGAACAAAATAAACGAGGAGGAGTGCACTGTGCAGCTGCATACCACAGTGTAATATTTCATCTCCGAGACTTGGCTGCCATTTTGAACCAGCCGTAATGTTCCAACCTGGCATGTGCGTGGCTGTAATGACTTTCCCCAGTGTGTGTGTGTGTGTGTGTGTGTGTGTCTGGATCAGTTTATATCTGTGTATCTGTGTGCGTTGCTGCCTGCTGTGTGTCTGAGGCCTGGGCTGCAGCTCCCATGCTTCCAATGATATCCTGCTCTCACATTCCTGTCATAGCCGATCTGGATTCCCCCTTGTCTGCAGCACCGGATCAACCCAGTGCGGCCACAGGCCCGGCCCAAGCATTCCTCCCCACCCACACCCAACACACACACACACACACACACACACACACACAAACTCCCTCAGGAGGCCTCTGCTGACGCCTACCGCAAGCTTCATGCCTCTCGTCCTCCCACACTCCTTCTCCCTTCTGTCTCTATTGTTTTGAGTTGGATTTCAGGGGAGCGGCCTGCGGCCAGAGTCGTCGGAGCTCTTTGTTCAACAAAGCGTGCCAGGTTCGGTTCCTTCGCTGGCAGGGGAGAGACAATGCAAGTCTCTCGCACCAGACTTCCAGGCTCCTCTTTAATGTGTTGTCATAAAACATGCAGCTGGCAGGGACTTAATGTTCAGCTGCAGCACACTGAACCCTGCGCGGGTACTGCCCCTCCAACTGTCCTCGTGCACGTCCCTGACCGCGGCGCCTGTGCTCCGTCAGACTCACCCAGACCTGACATTTCAGCTCCTTCACGGCACAGAATTTCAATTCACCGTTCACCCCGTTGAAAATCTGCAGAAATAAAATAAGGAGTCTGCAGAAATGTCCCCTGGTGCACCGGGGCAGTGGAGGGATATTGGTTCTGTTGGCAGAGCGCTCCTTCAAATTTATTTCTCAGATGAAAATAAGACTTGGGGCTGTCATCTGATTTACCTCTCCGCTGCTTTAAGGGAAATGAAACCCAGGGTGAATTTGAGAAACAGTCTGCACACGGCCGTGTGGCCAACCCCCCGAACCCCTTTAATGCAGAGCCATGTGGGTTTCATAACCTTTTGTGGCTCAAAAACAGATTTGCTTCGCACAAAGAGAAAGAACAAAAAGAATCTCAAAACAACTTCCACTGACTTCACGCAACAACTCCACAGTCTGTTTGACATTGTTGCATGTTTTCATGTCTTCGTTCTTGAAGCTCTTCCGTTTGCTCTTCCCCTTCACGCAGGTGGTGGCATTTTATGAATATTATTTCCCCGCTCCACTTGAACATTGAGGAAACTTGTTAGTTGGAAAGTTATTTATCACTGGTCGCAAATAGTGTTGTGCTTGATTCTGAATCAACACCATTACCTCCAGCATCACTGCAATGTCAAACTCAACTTGTCACACTGTCCACAGCTGTTCGTCACAATACGTTGAGGTTGCATCTGAGCCTGTTTTTTCCCCTCATAATTCTTCCCATTGAAAGTTAACCAGAGGAACGTGTGGATCAGTATAATTTTCTGGGCACAGGAAGCCCAGAGTACTGACAGACGTGGGCCACCAAGGATTCTTTTTTATTAAGTTTATTAAGCTTCCTACCATCGGATGTAGATGCAGCCTGGAGAATTCAAGTTTGTTAAACCAGATCAAATGTTAATTTGTGACCCATATTCTACGAGGAGAACACGAATCTCACAGTCATGTGAGTTTCGCTGTCTGTGAAAATCACATTAGTGGACCGTGATCTTCCCTGCTGGCTCGAGCAGACCAGTGGTCGTGGGCCGCCACATTACCATAATGAAAATAATTGTTGGTTGCCGCAGTTACGGTTTACTTCTCTGACGAAATAATGAAAGAAACATAATAATATATAATATTATAATAATGAAGGCCTTGAAACTAGATTTGGAGAAGGACCTTGAGATTGGGGAAGGAGGACGCGTCGTGCAGAGGTGCTGTAAGAGGGAATTTCCATGGAGTTGGATTAATAAAGTCTTATCTTATCTTGTCTTATTATACAGAAGGAACTTCCTACTTATTATTTTCCACTCCCGGTCTCCGGTGCCCGACATGGGAACAGCATCATGGTGACAAGTCACCTGAGACTAACTTCCTCTGGAGGAGACGTTATTATTGTCATTATTATGTGTCATCGCTGATCTTAGTGTGCAATGATCTCAGAATCTAGATTCCAAATATTATAAAACCTTGTTTCTCATTAGGGCTGAAAAATAATGATTCTCTGTATTATTGATTACACTTTAAAACATTTTGTTATTGCAAAACAATGACAACAATGTTCATTATATTCTTTTGACTGGTATAAAGAGCAATGCAACAGTCCTGACAACCAAGGAGCTGGGACCAGCAAATTAATGGTTTTTTTCTTGATACACAACTGATTCACAAAATGCTGTCAGTTAATTTTCTATGAATCGAGCTGTTTCAGCACTAATTTACATTCAATTCCTCAGACTGAAATGATCTTGTGAAAACCCCTAAACAAATGCCATTGAACAGCGTTTGATCCCAGTAAGACCCTGCAGCTGAATGACTCATTGGATCAATATCTGCACAATTATTCCATAAGTATTACAAAATACTTGGTCAATTTATTATCGATTGCTGATAAATTTGCCAGTGTCTGTGCTGGCTGTTTTGTTCTGATTCAATCCAATTTGTTAGTTTTATTTCCGAGAAGAGCACAACACATTTGAAAACACCATTAACTGACCGACCTGATCCTCTGTACGTCAGCCGCCTCGCACAGCCTCCCGATATGCAGACGATCCAGGTCCGACCCTGGCCTGTCATACGTGTTGTGGTGACTTTATCAAGTCTGCCGGGCTCCGGGTAGCAACAGCACAAAAAGTCAAATAAATCACAGCTAGTAAAAGGCCTCTGCTCCTCAGCAATTTCCTTAGCTACCATCAGTCTATGGGTAAGGACTGATAGCATGCTGTCAGTCTCCGTCTACCCTGGCGTAACCCAATATTAGCTTTCCCTGGCGGAGTGTTATCCTTGTATCCTGTTGCTCTGAGCCCAGGGACAGCGAAGGAATCGGTGGACTGAAGGGGCAACCGGGGGCTCAGATGTGCATCTGAAGCTGCCATGCTGTGGCCTTGGGGGCAGCAGAGACAGGGAGCACCCTGACCTTGTGTTTATGAAATGGCCCTCCCCGTGATAGATGGCGTTGCCACAGCATATACCTGCCCCGCCATGGGCCTGTCCACTTGCCTCGACTCAGATGGATTGCCCTTTGTTTTCTCCCCTCACCGCCGCCGTGTAATTAATCTTTAGTGCGGGTCCGTGGAGGAGAGTGCTCTGCCACTGTGGGCTGCAGGTGGACAGACTCACCGGTGGGCGGGTGGAGGCAGCTCCCGGGGCCCTCGAGGACGAGCACCACCTAGGAGATGGCAAAAAAGAAGACGTTTAAATGCATGCCGCTCCGGGCCTCCTCACTCACCTCGGTTATCAACAGGAGAGGGGGTGAGCACAATATTTGTCCCTGCTCGAGAGCACAATTAATCTTGGAAGGAAATAGCATCTGTGGGAAGATTCAGCAGTAATAGACCCTCTGCGGCACCGCTGCCATCACATATTTTACACAGAGGCCTGGTTCCTCTCCACCTATTGCCTCTCCCCTACCACATGTTTTCTGCTCCATTTCACAAGATAATAAGGCATTGGCCTAAAACGGCTCCGAGCAAACGATCATATTAGTGCGGCTATTTTTCATACTCTGTTCCAATGTATCAGTGTAAAAAGAGCAAATTGGTCACATTGGTTCAGCAAAGGCATCACAAGCCGAGCTGCGTTTCATGTAAAATAATAAAGGAAAACATATCCATATGTAATCCAGATAATACACTTAACATTTTCATAATATAATTCTAGACAAGCTTTAACCTACTCTCTGTCAGTTGAACTCCATGTGAACAAGTTCCCTTCTAAAAATCTAGTCTCTGCTGAAATTCCAGAATTTAATAGCTGAACACAATTCATATTTTTTATGATGCATTCATGACAGGATGTCATAAAAACATGCGTACATGAGAAATTCTTTCTTTCACAGGCCCGTGTGTTTGTTCCTACCACAGCGTGCTGTAGGTTTATAGAGATCATGTGGTTTCACGCTGAGATTTCCAGAGCTTAATATTGGACCTGCCACACCTACTGTACCCTGTGGCCGTCAGACGAGCTGTGTTACAGTACGGCATGTGAATATTTATCAAAAAATGTATGAACAGAAAGACAGTTAATATCTCTATTATGATCCCGGTGCAGATGTTTGCAGGTGGTGTTTGTGGTTTGAGTATGAAATCCTCCTCGGGGTGCAGTGGTGGGATGCTACTCAGAGGCCCTGGTTAATCCCTCTGCTGTGGAGCTTTTCACCAGCTGAGAGCAGTGAGGTTATGGAAAAAACTGAAGGCCGCCCTGGATGGAGGCGAGAGACAAATCCCTGAGCCCTCGAAATGAGCCAAATGGGGACAAAACAGAAGAGGTATAAACTGTTTTGATTGTTTTTTTGGTTGTTTTTTTCAAGAAAGGAAAGTCTTCATTAAGCTGCGCTTTAACGCTGTGCAGAGGGGCCGGTCAGTTTAATGAGGGGATGTGAAGCCTGGAAATAAACAGAGTTGTGATTTTCTGGAGCACAGCAAATAGAGGCACTGGGAGCCATTGAGCTCCAGAGCCTCAGGCGCAGGGCTGCAGAACAAACAGGCGGAGCGTTGGTTCACTAAATGATGCAGAATGGAGGCTGGATAATCACCACCCTGCTCATAAAGTCTCCTCTAAAGGTGCCTCGTGGAATAGACCCACTGCCGTTTCTTTTAGGCCACCGTTCTGTTCTGTTTGGTTATTTCACAGGTTACTCCTCCCATCATAGGATCCAGACATGTGATAGAAATAACATTGGAATCATCAGGTTGAAATTGATCTAGATGAAGTGTACCGTAGTAAACAGAGCAGACGCGCGCCACTCATCACCATGATCTGTGTTCATGTCGAACATCTCTGTGGAGCGGCCCGCGGGGTGATGGTGAAACTGTGCATGATTTAGTCGAGCCCCTCCTCCCTCCCTGTAAACTCCTCACTCCGGTGGCTGGCTGCAGATTTAATGGGCTTAGCAGCTGTTGAGGAGAAGCAGTGAGGGCTTGTGGCATATGGTCTGGTTAGAACAAAGAGCAGCGAACACACCACACGAGCTGCAACTGCCTGAGCCCCAACACAGCGCGGCCACAGGGCCCGCGGGCCACCAGTAAACACTTTTACAGCTTGTGCTCATTCAATTTATTTGATTGACTTTAAAAAAAACAAAAAGTGAATGCACTGCTTTTTGGTTTTGTTTACTACCATGCACATTTTCTTAGAATTATTCATGAGCTTTGACGAGTCCTTGCTTTAGATGTTTAGGTACATGTTTGTGATGCAGAAGCATTTATCTGTTGACTGTAGTCGGTGTGTTAAGATGTTAATTCGTGAAATAGGAGCAGGGGATGGGGAATTTCAAAGGTTGTCCTTTTTTAAAGGCACTTGACAAGGCTGCCCTCTGCAGGGAGCCTGTAACCCTTCCAACACATCAGCTTCCAATGTGCTGTCAGAGGATAGAAAGAAGTGCAGAGTCCTCTAGTGGCCACGAACGGCTGTGTGAGGAAAGGTTCATCTATCATTCAACACCACATGCAAACAGACACGCGTGGTCCAGATTCTAGACGATATGAAGTTCAAATCCATTTCTTCATTCACAAGCAGGCAGATGAACGATTAGTACTTTTTATGCCTGAAGCATTCTTTATTTGATTTGTCAAAGTGCCCTAAAGCGGCCTGCAAATATGATCAGATTATCGTCTGAAAAAAACTAATCAGCTCTGGCAAATATGTGATCCTCAGCTCTCAGATTCAGGTCTTGATGAGCCACATTAGCCCCCACCTCCCCAGTATTACTCAGCTTCAAATACTCTGCTCGCTGTTCATATAACAATTTCACAGCTTGTACAGATAGTTTGCTACACATATCCGTCCCGCACAGTCTGGTTACTCCTACAATTACCAGCTGCTGTAGACACACACACACACACACACACACACACACACACACACACACACACACACACACTCACAGGCTGATGTAAGTTTTATTGCAGTTTGCACAGTTGCTCTGTGCATATATGGGCTCCGACAGGCAGTATGTGTAAACAGTGATAAGGTTGTGTGTGTAGTATGTGTGTGTGTGTGTGTGTGTGTGTGTGTGTTTTGCTGGGTTTCCTAACGGTTAGCAAACAGGCCTGTGGTGCCATGTTCTCCCACTCACGGCTGACAGAAACAGCTCAGTGGCTGTGTGGGAGTGAAGTGTGGCAGGTTTGCTCTCTGCTCTCTGCTCGTAACAGTAGAGTATGAGCTCCCTAAATGAAGAAGCTGCTCCCCGCGTGTTTGTGTGTGTGTCTGCAGGTGTGAACAAACAAAAGTAGGTAGTAGGAGCTGTCTCTTGTATTGCCTGCTTGTTCTCATTACACTTAAAAGAAATGTCCTTTCACCAGCTGCACTGCACAGACAGAAATGTTTAAATGAACCAAATGTCCTTTTTTTCTCCGGGCTCAGTGGTGAACACTTGACACTGTGGAGGGGAAGGAGAGGGAACAGCCCGAGCGAGAGGCCTCCGGGTGAACACAGG
This sequence comes from Scophthalmus maximus, assembly GCF_022379125.1. Classification (NCBI taxonomy): domain Eukaryota; kingdom Metazoa; phylum Chordata; class Actinopteri; order Pleuronectiformes; family Scophthalmidae; genus Scophthalmus; species Scophthalmus maximus. Next base: position 14,022,558 of record NC_061517.1, read on the forward strand.
CTTATCAAGTGTAATCTCCACCAGGGCTGCTTGTCAGTCTCATCATGGCTGACCTTGTCTCGAGCGCCGCTGTAAGCGCGGCCCTGTGTCCCGACTTGGCCGAGCGGCCCCGTCGCCCTTTGTTTGTGTGTGGGCCTCTCGGCCCCTCACCAGCCGAGCAGCAACACCGCCTCTGTGTGCGCCTCATTTACTTCCCTGGGTGACAACATGAAGCGCAGCTGAAGAGGAACATGTCACATGGAAATAGAAGATCCCCATTCTTGTATGGTACATTGTTTGTTTATTGTGCTGCAGTATTATATAACAAAATCAAAACTGCAAAAAGGGGCCACTCATGGTTTTGGAGCTAGTCACACTGTGAATACATCGTCTGGGACTTTTCCGTGCGTCTGTGTGTGGGCGAGTGATATTACGAGGTTGAAGAAGAGGAATAAAAACCTTTGCAATGCCCCCACTAATCCCCTTATTTCATGGAACCATATATCCAGTTGTTTTTGGTATATCTACACCATACATTGAAAAGAAATAAACAAGTAAAAGCATGATCTAAATTTATGAATAATAGTTATTAGGCACTAGTTTAAAGATTAAGAATACCTGTATGTTAAATGTTTGTTGTTTTTAACAAATCTAGTGAAAAGACCAAAACCAGCAAGGCGTCCACAATCACTGGGCTGAATACTGAATATATACATCTTTAAAATATGTACATATCATATATAGTTATTTTTCACAAGCTCTTCTGCAAACTCCTGCTACTTTAGTGTATGTTCATTATTATTGTGAAAAGAAAATGAAAGGGGCTACTGTTAATGTTAATACTCCTGCTTTTGTTGGTAGCAATGAGCAGCTGCGAACTTCCAGCACAACCATCATGCTGTAAGGAAAGTTTTTCATCTAGTCACTGCCCTTTGTATGAATTAAGGTAATAAATGAAAACTAACAAATTATTTTTTGAAAGCATCCTCCCTTTTATTGCCGAACAATTTAGCACAAATCACCAAGACCCTGCATCATAGCACAGGGCCTGGCTGCCAAGTGCTCCCAACCCAGCAGTAAACAATATGATATATATCATATATATCATATATATATATGATATATATATCCAGAATCTCTGTGGAGCCTTAAAAGACGGAGAGCAGTATATATTTTTAAACACTCATCTTAACCTTTTGAAGTCAGAATAAATAAAGATGGGGAAGGCAAGGTCACAGATGGAACAACAGCCAGTGTGGGGAGGAAGGGAACAGAGCATAACCAAAACCAGGGGCTATTTAAAATGGACGTATTTGCTTCATTGATAATAATTGTTAATGATAACAACAACAACAACAACAACAACAACAACAACAACAACAACAACAACAATAACAAAAAACAGCAACAATAATAATAGTATTATATTTCTTGGACTACATCATACTGCGTTAACCTGCCATAATAATGCCTCGATTAATTTTTTATTTTTTTTTATTTACTTAAAATAAACGTTCAACTCCCAACCCGGCCCCTCCCCCTCCGCGATCTGCCAATGAGATCCCGTCATTTCTGAGCGCGTCATCCCGCCCCTCTTACTTGAAGTACGGACGACACGAAACAAGATGGCGTCGTCGCTGCCTGAACCTCCCAGTCCGTTCAGTTCGCGGTCAGTCAGTGAAACACTCAGTCCTCTTCTCCACCCTCGTCTCAGCACAGACTCAAACCGCGGGCTCTTGTATCCTGTGTGTGTGTGAAGAAAGCAGCTGGCCAGTGTAGGTAACTCAGACACTTCGGCTCAACTTCCTTATCAGAGATATTATTTTGTTTTGTTTGGTAAGTCGTGATAGAGAACTGAACCAAGCCGAGTCATCAGGTGTCCCTGTTGTAATAAACAGAACAAAACTGTGTCATTTAGACTCTTTTGATTTTGGACTCAAACGGCTTGGAAAACACTAATTTATAGTCTTACATATCCTTGTGTTCCAAGTTGGCAAACGTTGTTGATTCAATCCAGTTAAGTTGAATTGGGTCATGTTCTGAAATGTATGATCAACATTTCTACTGCAGTCACAATTTATACACGGATTGAAAAAACATTAAATCAATATTGTGTCAATGTGTACAATATGGTTTAATTGGGGAACAACCGTTGTAGGGATGACATAAGACATTTTACATAAAGCAGAATTTCACCGAGATGAATTCAACTTCTCTGGATTTAGATTGGCCGAAATATGTTCGTGTAAGGAGAAAAACACAGTTTATTTTTAAAAAATTTAGTTGTATATGAGGTCTGGTCAAATGTCTTGTAATTCCTCCATCTTTAATTGTATCAATAAGAAAAGGAAAAGAAATCTTTGTCCATCTTACTGTTTGCTAAACAAAAGAAAATGTCTCTGGTGTTTGTTGTTGAGACAACAGTCCAACAATGTGGATTCAGAAAGAAAAGATAACACATTTGTATCTTCTAAGTTATGTTTCAAGATGTTATTTATTATCCAGTTTGATCTTTTGAAAGATAAATGCAGTGTTGAATCCTGAATGAAGCCTTTTTACTTACGCAATATTCATCACCATTTAACCAGTTTATCAAATGGTCAGATAAATGGAAGGATAGGTGGATGGATGGATGGATGGATGGATGGATGGATAGATAGATAGATGTACTTCATTGATCCCAAACTAGGAAATTCTATGACTTCTGTTCATGAAGTTCTATAGTCTGTTCATGTTTTTCTGTATGTATTTCTACATTTTATGTGTTGTAAATATTTAAGCTTTTATACAGAGGAATAACAACAGTATATCATTGACGGTTCCATATTGTGTCATCTGGGAGATGAGACTTATGTTGTTCTCCACAAGATGGAGCTGTAACCAAACATGCTGTTCCTGGTGAGATTGAGCTTGTTGCACTTCAGTGTGGCTGAGAATCAGGAAACAGTCAAGCCAGTAATATAGAAGACAGTAGATGGTGCTAGTGAGTTGTCATCTTAGAAAAGATCTTATAAATGCTACATGATTTGAGGTTTCAGCCAAGAATAAGCAGAAAATCCTCCTGTTAATTTGTTGGTCTGATTTATTTTCACCATCCCTTCAATTACCTGTGTGGTTCATAATGTTCTTTTGAAAAGAATGATAAGTTACATTGTTAATAAGGGAAAATGTTGAAGCTTGTACATAGATTGTTATAACTGTGCTGAACTCTGACAGTTTCACTTCTCCTGCCCACATGATTGAGCTTGAACGTTATTTGAAGTGACTGGTTTCAAACTCAAAGCAACTCAGTTCGGCCAATCAATTCTGTCCTCGTAAAATGTGAGTAAATCATAAGTATTTACTGCCAATATGATGTTTTAATAACAAGATAAATAGCATGTGTGCTTGAAACATCCGGACCTCCATTGGCTTTCAGTGTGGCCACCTCACAGCCTAATGGCTCTCTGCCAAATTAGAAAATATCACCACTACGCCCAAACTATACGATTATAGTAATTTCCACAAAGATGGGACTGTAGGAGGAGAGTGATATGTGTGTGTGTGTGTGTGTGTGTGTGTGTGTGTGTGTGTGTGTGTGTGTGTGTGTGTGTGTGTTGTTTCATCATTGACATCCATTATAATGAAATCTTTGACCTTTTTCCCTCTTGCACAGTGGTTCTAAGCATCGGACCCAATCTGCGCTGGTTCGATCTGGAGGAAAGAGCAGATCAACATCACACATGACCTGAAATCTCGAACCCAAAATACGTCAGAATCTACGTGACTGTCATGAGGTAGGCTACAGTACGATAGAGTTTATTATACATGTATGTAGATGTTGCCACCAACCATTTTTTAACACATGGAGTAAAAGATATCAGTCTGACCGTCAAAATATACAAGAACGTTGCAACGGCAACTGGTCAATCCAAGCTTCTAGACTTATGTTGCTTTGCACTGAATCCCGGACATTTTCCTGAAATTTTCCGGATTGGCTGTATGCGAGAATGCAAATGTAAAAAAAACAACAACCGCTCTCCACAGCGGATTATCGTCATGTCCTGCTTCCTGCATGTTCTACCCAGACGCCACAGAATGTTCTGCAAATTGTCCCGATGGCGTTAACGTGCAAATTTTGGGGTCATTTTTGGGGATTTCATATCTGACAGTTAGCATGCCTTAATTCACTTGCTTTCGATATTTGAAGCTGGCCTGTTCGAGTTTGCTTCATATTTTATCGTACAATTTTACCATGTTATTTTGCTGCCAATAATATTACTCGCCCTAACTACCAACCAGGTCAGAGAGTTTGGCTTTCATCTCGTGATCTCACGCTCCAAGGGGAGTCTAAGAAACTTGGATCCAGGTTTTAGAGATTGTAAAAATAATTAATCCATCTGTAGTAAACTCAAGCTTCCATCTACCATGAAAATACACCCATATTATTAATATTAGTAGAGCTGCAACAGTTAATCAATTAGCATCGGCTACTAAATTAATCGCCAACTATTTTACTAATCCATTAATTGGTTCAAGTAGTTTTCATTGGGAAAAATAGTCACAAATCTTTGATTTCAGCTTCTTAAATGTGAATACTTTCTGTTTTCTTTGCTCCTCTATAACAGTTAACTGAATACATTTGGTTTGGGGACAAAACAAAACAAAGTTTAAGAAATAATAGTAACTACACCGAAGTAATAAGTAATACGGCAAAATACTCAAGTGATTCAGCCCCAGCTTCTTACTTTCCTTGTCCGGATGATGAATACTAAATTGCAGGTGTAGTGTTTTTGCAGTTGATTGTGGTACATTGCTGTTGATGGGGCCCTTCGGTACCTTAAACCACAGCTAAGAGGCCTTTCGCTAACCAATACATGAATTAACCCCAGGAGAATAATGCAGACCTAGCAATGATATTGATTTTTTTTTGGTAATAAGTGTATTTGTTTTTGTTCATAGTTTTGTGTTTGTGTCCGTCCTTGTGCAATTTTGTCTGTTTCCATGTCATTGCATGCATGCGGCCATGCATTGAAGTTTGTGCTTGTGTGTGGACAAGTGTGTACTTGTGTGTTGCGGGTGATGCTGACTTCCTGAGGCTGATCACCACCCTCTTCCCAGCATCTTGTTTTTGCCCGTCTCTCTGCCTGTGTGGAAGTTGTGTGGGCACCCTCTGGATTGCCTCACCGCCGAAGCATGCCGGACCCTGTTATCCAGCTATCCATCTGTGTTATTGATTTTTCTTCCCTCTTTGTAGAGTTTCATCTTTCCTCCACTTTTCTGTAGAGTGATGGAGAGGGAGGGAGTGCAAGGGAGAAAGGAGGGGCGAGCAAGGGGGCAGAGCAGAGATCTGAGGGCTGGTAGAAGGGGTGTGTGTGTGTGTGTGTGTGTGTGTGTGTGGGGGGGGGCAGCAGTGGGGCTTCTGAGGGTCGGGGTGTAAGAGGTTGGGGGGGCTCTCCGCCTGAGCTATGGATGAGCAGAGTGAAAGAGAGAGAGAGCGAGGCTCTCTTGAAGTGTTGAAGCTTCTCTCTCTCTCTCTCTCTCTCTCTCTCTCTCTCTCTCCCTCTCTCTCTCTCTATGTCTCTGTCTCTCTCTCTCTTTGGTTCTCCATTCTCATGGGATCACCCCCCTCCCCCTCCCCCTCCTCCTTCGCTCCTTCCTCCTCCATCCTGCTCCGAGGCGCCTCTGGTACACACGCTCCACTCGCCACCCCCTCCTCCTCCGCCTCTCGCTCCGTCCGCCTGCCTGCCGTCTCTCCTTCCCAGGGGGCTCGGGCAGTGCTGGCGGCACAGCCGTGATTTGCAGGAGATTTGTCTAAGTGAGAAGCAATTAGTGCGCCTAAGCACTGCTAATGTATGCGTGCTGGGGCCGGAACTGGGGCTGGGGACGCCGTCGCCGCCCTCCTGCTTGGCGGTGCCAGGGCCGGGCCAAGCCAGCCCAGGCCGGAGCACCACTGACGTGTCCTCTCCGCTCCTCATGGGGAGGCGTCGTCTTGCTTTCATCCCCTTCAGACGACCCTGTCCTCTCTGATTCTTTCAGCACAATAATCAGTCGACCAATGGTGCTGACATTCGTGTTGTTATTTACCATGTTGCAAGTGTGCAACTGTATATATTACTTTTTTTTGGTCTGGAAGCTTCTGCACTTTAGATTGGGGTTGTGAACTTTCTACCTTCCAAACTTCATTCAGGCTCGTGGATGTGACTTCTGTGTCACATCTTCCCTGACTTCAGTTTCCATTGTAGATTCGAAGGAGGCCTCAGTGAGACTGCGAGCGATGGTGAGTGGTAACATAATTTGAGTGCAGTAATCCATCCACACACCGTTTGAGTATACACTCAAATGAACACACATGCACAACAAAGTGGAACAGTGGTGGGTGGTAGGATTCCCTTTGAAACCTGCGGTGCAGAAACGCTTGTTTGCAGGCGCGTAAACACGAGGGACGTTCTGCCTGGTGCAACTCCCCTGCGCCTTGAAGACGAACTTTGCCCTTTATCCACACGTTCACTCTCTCTCGCTCCGACAAAAACAAGATCGTGTCTGCTCATCTGCACGTCGTGCTTTACTGCCTTCCAAGCGGAGGCCTACACGGACCGTGGGTGGTTCTGGAGCAAGGTGCTCGTTAATTAAAGATAGGATAATTACTGGTGCTTCTTAGCGCGGCGCTCGCGGTGCTGATAAGAGGATAATCCTGGAGAGAAAAGCGGAGATCGAAGTGGTCCCCAGTAGACCAGGCCTCCTGCTCGACTGGGCCGGAAGAAACCCCCCCCCCCCCCCCCTCAAAGACATTAGCCACTGCTTGATAGGCTGAGCGTTTCTGATGCTTCTTTTGTGAAGTTGGATTCACTGGTTTAGCAGAGTGTAGTAAAAAAACTAAAACATGACGCCATGTAGTAATGTAACCGTGACTTTTTTCGATCCCTCTGTGGAAACTCATTTTTTCCCCCTCAGCGTGGAAAGCCTTGAGCTACAGAGCTACAGAGCTACATTCCTGAAACGCGCCGGGATTCAGTGTCTTGCTCAAATGCACTCCAGCAGGGTGGATTTCTGCCATTTGTTTATGTTCATATCATCAGTTTTTTTCTGAATCCAGAAAAAAACACATGCGCGCACACACACAAACACACACACACGCACACATTTACAGCCCCCCTCACTTGCATGACACGACTATCATTCACGTGTAAATAACCTGTATTTTGTCATGGAGTTAGCCATTAGCACTTGCGGGGCTGTTCCCATATGCTGGGCCTCCACAGATCTATAATTCAAGGGTGGCAGATGTCCCCACGCATTATTCATGAGTTCCGTCTTATGCCGAGCGAGCGAGTGAGCGAGCGAGCCAGCGGCAGAACCGTCACAAAGTCCTTGCATATGGTCTCTTCCATGTTGACCCGTGAGTGCACCTGCCCCTGCAACTTCCTGCAAATGAGCCACAGCGAGCTTTTCAGAGAGGGGGAGAGTTGCAGGTTTCTCTCAGAGGACAAACAGCACCGTGAGATTTGGAACCCTGTGATGGTCTTCTGTTTAGCACATATAATTGTAATATTCATGATCGATAAGACTTATCTTATCTTAAGGGGCACTTACCATTTTATGTAATTTTACTTTTACTTGCACACCCTCCAATATTTAGAAAATGCCTCCCTTTCACGTCCAAACTGTGTGAGTGAGGGAACGATTAAAACATTCGCTTCCTGTGGCGAGGCAAAGACGCAGCGTGGCTTCGCATGGAGTTCAACTCTGATGAACTTTGACTGGCGAGATTCGAAATGTGTGACTGTGCCCCAATACAACAGACCTGCAATAAACCTTTGCGACGGTAGTATTACAGCACTGTTGTATTAGTTTTTGCTCGGCTTTCCTAATAAACTGTAATTCTGATTTCATACAAGTGTAATTCACACTGTTAAGAAAGGCCTACTACAGGTCTGGACCACAGGGGAATTCTGTTTGTATTGGAAAATTGATGAAAACCACAAATTCTCTTGAATTGCTTACACCACTTAGGAGTGAATGGGTGAATCTATATTGCTGGTCCTTGCATGATGTCCATTATCTCTGGAAAAACAGTAAAATTTCTTATGCTGGTGATGACAGCTAAAAATGTCAGTGATGGATATCTCAAAATAAAATATAAACTTTTAGTATGGCTAGACGTACAAAGAGGACGAGAGGGAACGTATGAACGTGACATATGAAACATACGTTTCTTTCATGAATTTGGGTTTAAAACTGCTCATCTCTTATTACACTTGAGATGGTGTAATGCAGTGAATAGAATTGTTGTTGCTCTGGAATTTAGGAAGAGGTCAGATTTTGCGTGTGTGCACGCATGAGTGTGAAGTGTCTACACTGTAAATCACACCTACATACCTGGAGGAGACAGCAGCGTTGTGTGCCAATAACCTCAAAGAGTGTGAGATAAAACCCGCGCATGCACATGCACATGCACACGCACGCACACGCACGCACACACACACACACACACACACACACACACACACACACACACACACAGAGGCACCCAAGATCACAAGCTGCCGCCAGCGCCAAGCCTGGCCGGCGCTGAACTGGCAACCCGATACCTCCTCCGGAGCCCTGCAGAGGGGGAGAGTGGGTGTGGGAGAGAAGCTTCCATAAAGTCTGTCCCGCCGGTCGGCCGTAACCCGAGCTCCCAGCAGACAGCCGCGGTGCCTCGCAGTCATGCACGGGTGTGTGTGTGTGTGTGTGTGTGTGTGTGTGTGTGTGTGTGTGTGTGTGTGTGTGTGTGTGTGTGTGTGTGTGTGTGTGTGTGTGTGTGTGTGTGTGTGTGTGTGTGTGTGTGTGTGTGTGTGTGTGTGTGTGTGTGTGTGTGTGTTGGGGGTGGGGAAGGGTGTTTTGAGATGGGATGACATGCTGCCACATGCTTGTTACCACGCTTTGGATCAGGCCTATGTCGTTGTGTAGATTACACACACACGCCAACATTTAGACCTCCCCTTGACTTTGTGTCTCTCTCACAACTTTACACACACACGCACACACACACACACACACACGCACACGCACACACACCCTGAACTGCTCTAAAATTCCTCTCCGCAACGTGTTAATACATCAATTCTTTTTCCCCGTGACCCTTCCTCTCTGAAATTGATACAGATGACGAGATGACGGGACCTTTGTCACTGAGCCACTGAGCTTTTTACTCCTCCAGGCTTTAGACTTTCCTCCAATATCTCCCACCACTTTACCGCCTGTGAGCTTCCAACGTGACCGTCATCCAAAACATCTGAGATGTCAGCAAACGGCAAACTGCCGTCAGCTGCCATATTGCTTGCCGCCGCTGCCAGGGTGCTGCCCTTTACGGATGTGAGCGCAGTGTGCTGGATGGGAGGAGGAGAGGGGGGGTGGCGTGATTGTGCTATTCTCTTGGCTGGCAGAGGGACAGGAGCCCCTTGTGTGATTGCAGTGAGTAAGGAGGTTAACAGAGTCACAGCAGAGCCAAGACGGAGCCTGGGATATTGACAGGTTGGAACCTGAGGGCTCCTGCAGGATAGGAACACACTGCCAGAGGGCTGGTTACCACCAGCGCCTGCTCGCCTCGGAGGGAGGGAGGGGTAGCGAGGCAGGGAGAGGAAGGACGGATGGAAGGAATAGGACGGAAAGATGGAAATAGTGGTTGAGGGCTAGAAATTTGAGATTTCTTCTGCCGAAATGGCTCAAAGAGGATCGTGACATGAGGGTGATTGGGTCAGGAGATATGGTTACGTTCATTATCACAGTACACTCATCGAGCACTTTGTTAGGAACACCTGTGCACCTGCGTATTCATGCAATTATCCAAACAGCCAATCACGTGGCAGCAGCGTAGTGCATAAAATCATGCAGATACAGGTCCGGAGCTTCAGTGAATGTGATCTCAGGGCCAGGTTGGAGTATTTCTGAAACCGTTCAGATCTCCGGGGATGTTCACACGCAACAGTCCCAGTGTTTTGTGAAAAACAAAAATCATCCCGTGACGGAAAAGCCTTGTTGATGAGAGAGGTCAGAGGACGATGGTCAGACTGGTTGGAGCTGACAGAAAGGCTATAGTAACTCAGATAACCGCTCATTACAACTGTGGTGAGCCGAAGAGCATCTGAGAAACACACAACTCTTTGAGCCTTGAGGTTGTTTTTCTACAACAGCGGAAGACGCCGTCAGCTTCCACTCATGTCAGCCAAGAACAGAAATCTGATGGTGCAGTGGACACAGGCTCATGGAAACTGGACCATTGAAGACTGGAAAAAAATGTAGCCTGGTCTGATGAATCAAGATTTCTGCTGAGTCTGCAGATAGGAGGGTCGTGATATGTCATCGACAGCATGAATCCATGGATCCAACCTGCCTCGTGTCAACAGTCGAGGCTGGTGGTGATGGTGTGATGTGTTTCCTTTGTATACTTTGGATCCTTTATTTCTTTTAATGGTTTATTCCAGGATGATAATGCACCATGTCACAAAGTAAAACTGCGAACATGGCCTCTCCGCTCACCAGATCAGTAGAACACTTTTGGGAGGTGGTAGAACTGGAGGTTGGCGTCAAACACACTGTATCCAAAGTCGCATCTAAAATGTTTTCTGCAGTGAAGTGTGTTTGACTGTTGTGCTTCACAGGCACATCTCTTCTAAGGCTTAGAACAGAAGTTGAAGTACCTAATTTGTTCATTTTTAATCGCAGTTCAGTTCTGAATTCCTCAATACCTCAACATTTTTTGGATCATATCTCCGCTGAAGTTGATTACAATCATTTTGCACTACCACTAAACCCTGGAGAGTGATGGAGAATCCAGTGAATATGGGGGAAAATAGATAGCTCATGCCAACCATAATAATATAATTTAAGTTAAGTTTGTTGTGGTTCCACCATCTTTACAGAGCTCCACTTTGCCGCTTTCACTCAGCGACGAGCCGAGTATATGGTCTGTGTGGTTCAGGGGCGTTTGCCATGGTAACGGTGGACGAGGTCAGGAGGTGATTGGCTTAGCAGAGTAGGGCGCTGGCGGCTGTTTGTTGATTCTCTGATAGGGGTGACCTACTCCTGACCTCCACACAAATCAATACTGCCTCCTTAAACTTTCATTTGTCCTCGTTTGCTGGTGCTCACCCCCGATTGGGTGCAATTAAAGTCTTGTTTTTTTTACTATAGGAAAAAATTTGTTTGAAGCCTAAATCAAATTTCGATATGGATGTGATTATCCATTGTTATTCCCCGAAGAAGTGAATGGATTGTGTCGATTTCATGCGTGTCAGTATTTCTGGTCTACAAGCATACCTGAGATGAATTCAGATGTGAACTAGCGTGGCTTTTGTGTTGAAATTGTTGAATGCGTGGTCGGTAAATTTCCAGTCACACCTGATTTCAGAGAATACTTATTTTTACTGTGTTTGTAGAGAATCTGTGTGGTGTTGGGAGTCCCTCCGACGCAGGAAAGCCTTTGAGAAGCTCCTTCCTGTCTCTTCACCTCCTCTTCATTGCACTTTTCTTTCTTCCTCTCCTCTCACCCCCTCATTCTCACTTTCACTGCCTCTAATCCCCGGCGTGGCCTACAAGGTTACGGTGTTCTTCTGCAGAGCAGCAGGGCTACGTGGGCTCATGTTTTTTTTTTTCTCTTCGTATTTTTTTTTCTTGGGTAACTCACATATGTATGTCTCCATTCTTGGGTCACCCTTTTCCACTCCCCCACACAGGGAATCACCTCACTGAAAGGCACTGTGGTTGACTTGGTGTGCGGTTGCACTGAAACGTTACAGTGTGAGTGACATGACATGCTCCGCTATTAGTTCCTGAAACTGGCAGGTCAAAATACAGTGAACGCCTCAGAGCACCCTTATTACTGTGTATCAGTCTCAAGCTTCAGTAATGTATTGCCATATCAACGTGGATGGCGGGAGCTCGGGTTTGACATGTAAACAGCAGCAGGCATTTGCTGTACAGCTCCACACACGGATGTTGTCATAATCCAACAGATTCTTACAGTGGATTATAATGTCTTATGATAAGCACACCCAGTTATGTATCTAATACAAATCTAAAATCCTTGTTCTCTTAAGGCAAAAGTACATTATTGGACACACTTTCACCTTTATGGTTAAAAGTGCCTGGTTGCGTCCATACAGACCACAGTTTTCCATATATGAGATGAAAGGGATGACGATCCATATAAAACATACATTATCTGAGCAAAAAGGCTCCATATTTACTTGTATGCACATTTTTTAATTGAGAAAACAATGTTACATCTCTTCTATTTTAATATTGTCTTTCTTTGCACATCACTGTTTTAGAACAGTCTATTGCTTCAAAGGAAATTATATTCCAAATTCAGACAGATAAATTATTGTAAAAGGTGTTTTCCTTGGTAAACGCTTGAGTCTGATTTCTTCATGCAAAACATTTAAGGGAAATTACAAAATTACCGTGACACCTGTCAATTTCCCCAAATAAACTTTATTCATTAAGCACACTTAAAAAAACAAACAGACCCAATCCATTATACACACACAATGTGAGGTTAATAAACGTGGATAAAGGTAAGAGCAGAATATTTTATCACAAAATGCAACATAAAATATGAAAATGTTGCCAAAAGGCCTTGGCACGAAAGGTGAATTTCAGAGCGGAGATGTGCCACGCTACAATGATAACCTGATAGATTCAGCTTCTCTTTCATTTAATTTCATTCATTCAGGACTGAGAGAGCTGTCGTGTCCACAGGGGTCGCGGTAATGGCTCTGAACACATTAGACACATAAAAAAAAAAAAAAATGATGTTCAGTTGTCTTTCTGTACCGTGTATTTAACCCCCTATCCCTGTAACCAAATGCTAAACTGGAAATTCAACTAACAAAAACAGACGAAGGACGGCGGGGCGGTCCACTTCACAAACTGAATCGTAATGCAGGCAGACCGGTCCACCGCTGATAGAATCTTCCACCTCGAGCTTCTTTGCACATCAGACGCGTTGACGTGTCGTTGCAGGAGAGACACAGGCGTAATTAATAACATTGATAACGGCTGCATTCCATTTAGCTGACGCAGTTTCTGGGTCCTGCTGTTGTGAACGCTGCCTCACTGTCATGGCTCCCTGGCTCACCTAATGGACCAGAGCCACCGCGAGCGTTCCTGGTAACACCTGCGCTCCTACTGCTAAGTCAAAATGTCTGCAGTGAACATCGTCAGTGTGATCTGATGCCCGGATAGTCAAATCACTTCCCCGTTACATCTCATCTCAAATCTTATGTTTGGTTTACACTTCCCCCTGCGCACTTGCTTTCCTGTGAATGATCAAGCTTTTTCCTCTGACCTTTGGACCTTTTACTCTTTATTAATCGGAATTTGGGAAGGTACTGGGATTTTCCTGGTATGTTCAGTCATTGTGGCTACTCATCTTATCTCTGCTCGTCTTTACTAGCGAACAAAGCTTATCGGAGTAAAAACGCATCACTTCCTCTTAGATCATTTAAACATGGAAATGGTGACTTTGTGATATTATATTATATCTGGTGTGTTCTCGTTACATCGATCACGTACTGAACCGATCCTCAGAGAAGCTTTTAGCAACACGTAACCATGTTATGGTACGAATAAAATGATCTCTACATAGGCTCAGCCTCTTCTGGCATGTTTCAACATCCAGTCGACATGTGGTGGAGTGTGCGCTTGTGTGCGCGCTACAGTGTATTATCTCCAGAGAGCTTGGCTCTCGTGGTGTTGGGAGGGCTGCATTGCGGCCGTGGCTGCGTGGAGCAGCAGCACAGGAAACGCGTCAAAGCGCTGAGAGCTAACTGGAACCAGATGTCTGAGGCTACCGGCCGGGGGATTCTCACCGTGGAACAAGAGCGTCAGCGAGGGAAGTTCACTTCCCCCTGACTGTCTTGCTGTCTTCTCCGGCTGTCTGTATCTATGAATCTCTTTTGTTTTTTGGGGTTTACTTCCTTCTCTCTATCTGTCAAAACTACATGATGTATCAGTAGTCTGAGGTTAAGGCATCTGAAAGACACCACAGCAGGGGACGAATAAAACTGCCAGTAAAAAAATACGTATTTTCTTCAATTTATTCTTCTCTTTTTGTACATCCTGCATAGTCAAGAAAGGGGACGCCTTCCATTCTTATGAGGAAACCGAATGCAAAGGATTCAAAGATAATAGAAAGTATGATGTGCACCATTCAAAAAAGACATACATGTGATCATATCTGTTGTAAGCGCCACTCTGTGTTGAAGTTGTTGTTTTAGAACGTAACTCCTAGTTCATCTCACGCAACTTTACTGATACAACACAGCGTTCTCCACCGTCTCTGCTTCCACTACCCCTTCTCTTTGAAGCTCTCCAGAGTGGGAGATGGAGTTGGCCTGCTTTCCATGCCTGGAAGCATCGCCTGCCCTCCTCCGCTTCACTGCCCCCTGACTTTCTCTCACATACACAGCGCAGACGTGCGCGCGCACACACACACACGCACGCACGCACGCACGCACGCACGCACGCACGCACGCACGCACGCGCGCTTAAGCACACGTGCACAAGTACTGAGACGTGCTCTCAACGTGTTCACTCATGCACAGCAATTGTACATGGCACGTGTGCACACATGACGACCCGTGCGCTGCCGACGCTGTGTGTGTGCGCATGACGCCAGCTGAGCCCCGTGTCTGCCTGTGCCTGCTGAAGCCTCTCCTCAATCTTACCCTGTCTCTTTGCCATTGGTGGTTCCCCTCAGCAGAGGCCAGTAGGCGACAGCGACGTCGCACACCCTACTGTGTTCTATAATATCAACTTTCGACCGAGACACCGACGACTTGTGCGTGCCAGTGAACCAGGACAGCGATTACGGACGATGCTGAACACTGACTGGAGTGTGTTGAGAGTGTGCTTGTGTTTGTGGATGTATGTCTATCAGTGACAGTAAGATACTGTAAATACTCCCATCGATGGTTGGTCAGTGCTATTTTCTTTGCTGCATGGAGGTGAATTTGTCACAGCCTGAAGGTCCTGAATAGCTCTGGGTGAGAGCAGCTTTCAGCAGGCTGTTAGTCTTATCATCGCACGCATACACACACACACACACACACACTCTGTCCCCTCTGACCCGGGCCGTTTCCTGCCCCTGGCTGATCTATTGGCTGACGCCTGCCCTGTGACTGCAGAGAATGAGAGAAAAGAGGAGGGTAAAGAAACTGTGTTCGTGCATGCGTGCTCGCGGCCTGTCCCAGCAAATCGATATCCGTCTCGTATCCGTGAGCTGTACCTGACCCCTGGTCGACCTTGCTCCGCATTGATGGTTGGAGTTTTTTTTTTTTTTTTGTTGGGGTCTGAAAACGTGAGAGGCACATTGAGTTTTACCCCCTCACTAATAGAGGTCTGGGGCCGTGGAAGTGCAAAAAGTCCTGAGTTAAATGTGCGAGTCTGAGGAGGCAGCAACAATGTATCAGAGAAATGGTGAAATAACAGGAGAAACTTGGTGTTGCTGCTGATGATTTTTACTGTTGGTTGAAGTATAGTTCAAAGTATTACCCTGGAGCTTAGTCAAGTCAGTTTTATTTATATATTTGTCCAACTTGATTATAAACTGCAACATTGAGGACGATGTGGAATCATCCTATTGCCTTGTGGTTTTATGAAAAGGGCAGAGAAAATTTGTACCTCAGTTTTTACTTCAGATTTTATATGGATGACCCTGTTGTGTTCATACTGTAGCTTAGATACTGAAACAGCGAGTGTGTGTGTGTGTGTGTGTGTGTGTGTGTGTGTGTGTGTGTGTGTGTGTGTGCGCGCGTGCGTGCGTGCGTGCACGTGTGCACGTGCCTGTATGTATGAGGCCAACACAGAACTTGCCTTGATGTCAGTTTGCTAGTTGGACTCAGCGTTGCGTGTTGTTGGTGTGTGCTGATAGAGGCTCCAGCTCCTGGGCTGAGCGGGGCTGCGGGTGCTAGCCGCCGCCGGCACTAATTGAACTCTGCCGCTGAGGTAAGCGGCGGGGGGGGGGGGGCTGTCAGCGCGGGAAAGAAAAGGAAGGGGGAAAAAAAGAAGGAAGAAAAAAATAGCGTGGTGAGGGCGAAGTGCCCCTGGGGGGTTGGGTCCCTGCCTGCCTGCCTTTCGTTCTCCGGCTCCTTCCCCCCTCCCCGTCTAAATAGCCGTGCCGGCGCTCCAGGGCTTCCTGCGCCTTATCTGCTGATAATTGGGCACTGGAGCTCCACAGCTCGCTTATGAAATATAGATTCCTGACGGAGGGGAAGGATGGGGTGGGGGTGGGGGAGCAGCTGAGGTGGTGGAGGGAGTGTGCAGGCAGAGAAAAGCCTCCGGTCGTATCAGAGAGCGTGGAGCCTTGTGGGCTCCGTGGCGTTGCTCTGGCTCGTTTAACAAACACAGCCCCGATAGTTAGGGCGAAGGCCACTGCGCCGAGCAGCCCACACTGTCGCAGACAATTGAAAAACTGTGCGTTGTTCCTCCTGTTCATTGCACCTACAGTGTTCAATAAATTGCGGGGGTGAATGATTGTTGTGTAGTTTGTCTCGGAGCGCGTTAAGTCCTACAAGCAATTTAACATGTTCGGCGTTACAGTTTCTGTTCACAGTGCTTGAGACGGTGTGAAAGAGCCGCCTGCGTGGTGATGACGTCATTTGAGCGTGTCCTAATGAGGGGGTCTTATGGAGCTCAGCACTCCTCTGTGTTTGTATGGAAGAGGATGTTATGTCTCCTCCAGCGAGGTTGGGATGCTACTTCCAGTCTCATATGGGGAACGTCATTGGATCACAATATGGAGACCAAATCCCAAAGAGAGAGATAGAAGAGCAGGGAAAACGCAGCTGGGTGCTGGGTCCATGTCCACTTTTGCGTATAGCTTTGAGCAAGGTTGTTCATTTTAGAGTTTCTTTTCATAATCAAATCTGTTCAAGAGAGATTTCAACTGGAAAAACAAAATACTGTCTGTAAAAAACGAACAATTATAAGCAAATGTGGCAAATCTGAGGGTAAGTGGGTTTCTCTGAATATCTCTGAAAGTGAAGAAAATTGCTTCAATCCAGGTCAGTTTTTATTTAAGCTGTAATCAATTGAAAGGGAATTAGACTTAGATGTATTGCATCAAAACATTGTTCTTCCGTGTGTCTTCAGACCAATTATACATCCTCACACACACACACACACACACACACACACACACACACACACACACACACACACACACACACACACACACACACACACACACACACTCGGACAGGTCTGTGCATGTCCCAGTTAGCTAGTGAGCGACTGGGTTCATGAATGGTGAGCTGCTTGACGGTGAGTAGTGGAAAGGGGGTTCAGGTAAATGGCCTTCACGACAGGCGTAATGTGCACGTGTAGCTTCATTCCTGTGGTCTTGGAGTCGAGAAGGCTACATACAGGCAACCAGCACAGCTTCTTACTGTGGCAGTCAGTTGACTGTGGCAGTCATTTCAAATCACTCCTGTCCCAGGAGTGATTTGAAATAATTTTCTCAAATAAACTCCAGCTCACATCTAAAGTGTGCCCAAAGGTCAGTGAACTCTCCACCCTGGGTAATGTCTCCATCATCATGTGGACCAAAGCTACCGCAAAAATGCACATCGACCATGAGCACAATAACTCACCTGTTACATGTTTCTCCGTCAACCACCTTTATTTAAGGGACACAAATAACCAGCACTGGATTATGCATTGATCTTGTCATGGACACACTGCATTCCCTGTTTCTTTTCCCCTGGACCTCCAAGGCCCTATTGGTCAGTAGCAATTGCAATTCCCCACACCATTTCAATTACAATTAGCATTGGAGTCCCAACGGCTGATTTATGGCCTTGTTTTTTCCTTCCCGTGCGTTCCCCCGTGCATTAATCACCCCCATGGCGGTCCATGTGATCCTCACTTCATCTACCTGCCACGGCAGCTGCCCTGCCGTGCATTCCTGGATCCCTTCCCATCCTCCTTTCCTTCCTAACTCCTGTCCTCTGTCCTCACTGACCACAGGGAACAGTGGGTGTCTTTAACTTGCACTTTATACCGAGCATGAAGCAGGGCTGGACGTTGTCAGTGTTGGTGTGTCGGATTGGCATTCATTTATTATGTGTAATATAAAAAAAATGTCACCACAGGAGGACTTTGATTTGATTTCTTAAATGTGATCTTGAATTCATCCAGATGATTAAAGGTCACATGCAGGACACAAACCTACAAAAATTAACACATCAGCCTCCATGCTGTCATGGTAAATAACCACATGATGACCATGACCATTGCATATTTATGGCATCTGGTCATGTGCTGCAGCCCTTAACGCAGATTTGGAATTTGTCTTTCTTGCATGGCAAATTATATTACGGCCGACAAAGACTCTCATCTGTCAGTTGACATTTGGTTACCATCAGGCTGTGATTAACAGGCCTATTTTGGATAGTCTGGAAACTGTTTGGACGGGGCCGTGTCTCTCCACTCCCCCTGTAATGTGTCGGAGGCTGAGTCATCCGGGGCCAGACGTTTCCACTGGGAGAAGGGACCAGTCCCTGGTGGCCACACTCAGTTTTGTTTATTCGGCCTCGTCCGACGCCCCGTGGATATGGCAGCAGCTCGCTCGCTCCCATCCTCTGTTCCCCAACCTTTTCGTTCACCCTTTTGAGGAACCCGACCCGCACCGAGTGATTGTGGTGGGGTGGGAGGAGTGACCACGGCAGTGGTGCCTCTGTGGATTCAGAGGGCCAATAAAAACACACGGCAGTGTGCTGCTGTGGAAAGACTAAACATCTGTGCAGACAACATCCTGACTGGAGTTCCTCTGACGGGTGGGTGGTGTGTAAGCTTGTGCATCTGCATGTATCTGTATGAAAACAACAAGAAAATGGAAGGACATTTTTCCGGAGACTGGTTGGGTTTAATTTTGATCCAGACCCAGACTGGTCAGCAAAGACTGACTGTATATTGACTTTTATCACTTTATTTATTGCATTTATGCAATGGCACAAGAATGGGGAGAACCCACCATTATTTTGACGTTGAAACATTCATGCACCTATAACTCTACTGCTAGCGGACAAGATTCAGCGTATAGTTCCTTTAGGTTGCTTTATTGTGGTCGTGTTAAAACTGGATTCTGTTTGGATGTAAATTCTAATGATTGGCAAAGAACAGTTTAGTAATGACTCCCTCATTAGTACATTTTCAACTGCACGTCTGATGTCTTACTGTGGAAATACTGTGACTAATGAATGTGTTGTGTGGCCATCAAGCCTTCAGTTATAAATGTTAGTAAGTCATTAATAAATAATTGTTGACCCAGATGCTCTGCTTCTTCTAGGGGGGAAGGGGCCAAAGTCTTTGGGAGGGTCCTTTCTGATTAACGAACTACCTTAAGGCTACATCCATACTACTACGTTTTCATTTGAAAACAAAACTGATCTCTGTTCCGACGAGATGAGGGATTTCTTTGCTTGAACTGATGACGAGGTGGAACTGTTACTGAGAGTAATTGTTTACAACGTTTTGCCTTCACCACTGATAGTCGAATCATGACTAACCATTTAGGAAGCGAATGCAGGTGACTGCATCATCGTTTCGAAACATCTCTCTACTGCAACGCAGCCCCGGAGTTTTCAAACTAAAACGGGGCGAGCAGCGATTCCAAGCTTCCCAGTTTTAGGCTCTCGAAAACTTAGTAGTAGTGTGGACGGCATAAACACAGTAACATAGTAATGTGGATGTAGCCCAGGACAGGACCTTTAAAACAGCACTGGTTCTCCACGGTACACTTGTGCACAGATCTTGTTGGTACTTGGCAGGTAGATTGTTGCCACAGTTCTTGATGGATTTATGCCATCTCCGTGTCTTCTGTCTCTTCATGAAATCCCAGACTGACGCTATGACGTTCAATTCAGGGCTCTGTGGGGGCCACACCATCTGTTGCAACAGGAATCATTGTTCTTCTTGTCTGTGAAGATAGTTCTTTATGACTCTTTATGGCTGTGCAGTTGGGGTTTTTGTCGTGCAGCAGAATTAATTTGGGACCGATCAGACGCCGCCCTGATGGGGACTCAGTGTGGATAAGAATCTAAACATCTTAAGTGTCTTTGCAAATTTCAATACAGTCTATAGACACTTATTTAAATACCAAACAGTGCAGGTGGAACTCCAAATTATTGCTTCAGCTATTTTGAAAATCCATCACATTTTCTTTGGATATCCACAGATAGTTTTTATGTAACCATTTGCTTGTAAATCTATTTTAAATTAATTTTAGATATTCAATATTTTATATATTGAATATATTTTTTAGCTTTCTGCACATTTGCAGAAAGCTAAAAAATAGCCATATATATATATTAAAAAAACTAAGATAAAAATAACTTTAAATGCTTAAAACTCATTGAGTTACTTTTGTTTTCATTAAGAAATTCAGTTAAAAAACTTTGTTCATCAAACTATAGACCGTACATCTTAAATCTCAACAAACTCCCTGGTACCTGGGTAATAATTGAATTATTAAGTCTTAAGTGAGAAACAATGACTTAATGTAAGTTATTTAAATTGTACTGATATTTCCATTTACTTATTTAACATACAACTTAGACAGTTTTGGGTAAGTTTTATTTTGGTCAGTGACTTTTCTAACAGAAGTCAACATTACTTGTGTACACTACTGATGTGAGTCATTACCATTAAAGTCTACTGTACTCTACAATTACACCTAATGTAAAGTCTTTGACATATGCCACAAAGAATATAAACTGCAAATAAAAAAATTCTTGTAACTCCTGAAATACAAAAATAAAATGAAATTTGTGAATGTTACTGGTTACGAGTCAAGTTGTTTTTATGCAGGGATGGTCCAAGCTACTGTTTGGAGCTGAATATGAAGAAAATAACAGACGCAGTGGGCCATAACACACTGGAGGCAGTGCATCAGGAAGCGGTGAGTGTTTGCACTTTCCTTCTTAGACCCAAAACTTGACCTGAGCAAAAGTTTAGTTAAACACATGTTCTTTTGGATTTGAATTAATTTTTTTGGGATTCCATCTTGACTTTTCTTTTCCTGTTTAGTTTGGATAAAATTAACTGGAACAGGGCGGAGTTCTATTATTATCCTTACGAGTATATCTTTTTATAAAATAGTACCAGGTTTTCTAAACTGTTTTCCACGCATGTGGTTTGCCTTTGTCCTGAGAGGTGGTGTTTTCACCTGAACTCCATTTGACCTGAGCAGCGTCTCTTGTTTAACACTTGGATGCTGAGTGAGTAGGCTCAGCCAGGAGTGTCTCCCCTTTCCACACAGGAAGTTAGGATTCTCTGTCTTACAAACAACACAGGAATCACTGGGATGAGCAAAGAAGCGACGGAGAAACACAGAGCTCACACAACACAGGAAGCTGTCAGATAAGCAGAGAGAGAGAGAGAGAGAGAGAGAGAGAGAGAGAGAGAGAGAGAGAGAGAGAGAGAGAGAGAGAGAGAGAGAGAGAGAGAGAGAGAGAGAGAGAGAGAGAGAGAGAGAGAGAGAGAGAGAGAGAGAGAGAGAGAGAGAGAGAGAGAGAGAGAGAATTAATGTTGCCTTTCCTGCTTTTTAAGTATTTATGAGGATCTTCCACTAAGACTAAAACCTCCCTCTTTCAGACTTGAGAGCAGCCTAGGTAGGACGTATTGTTGCCATCGTAGCTGAACCATAAAATGAGCGTGGATGGTTTTCTGAGATTCAGGGCATCCTGGTCAAAATGGGCAAAACAACTGCACTGATCAAACAATAATATATTTTTCCCAGTATAAAATCACTTAAAATGTGTAAGTGTATGTGTATGTATATATATATACACACACACACACACACACACACTGTCCTTTGCCTTTCACACCTACGCATTCTCATTCACATGTAGACACACACACACACACACACACACACACACACACACACACACACACACACACACACACACACACACACACACACACACACCCCCCCCCAAGCCTTCCCCGAGAGGGACTGCTGTATTGGGTTTTCTTCAGGAAGTGCGGCTCCTCCAAAGCTCTGGTCAGATGAAAGGCGAAGAGCTGCATCGATCGGCTCAGAGCGGGGGGTGGTGGAGCGAGCAAGCGCGTGTGTGTGTGTGTGTGCATGTGTGTGAGTACGTCCGTGTGTGTGTGTGTGTGTGAGCTGGAAGGGGTGGGGGTGGGGGTGGGGGGGGGGGGGGGGGCAGAGCCTGTGGTGTGTCTGCCTGATGCAGGGCTGCCAGCCAGGCGAGGAGCAAAAGGCCAGAGGGGTGCGGGGGGCGAAGGAGGGGGGCGGCGAGTTGTCGCTGTGGCCTCGTGGCTCCACCGTAACCCCCTCGCCCCCTCAGTACAGCACACACACACACACACACACAAACACACACACACACCTACTCACACACACACATTCATGCACACATACTGCCAGCACCAGTGTGCTGTTGTTGATGAGAGCTGTCAGAGAATGAAACAACATGGCTACGAAGGAGAGACGAAACCCTTTTCAACCAGTTATATGATGTTACATGTCAGCCTGAGTGTCATTAGAAATGTTTCAACACTCCAGATATAATGCTTTGTCTGATATTTCCTTAATCTAATACGTTACTCTACAAAACCATTTTTCCCGTTTTACAGTAACAAAAGAAGCTTCCAATGGTGCCTGAGAACAAGCATCGGAACAACATCCTTGCTTAGATAAAATACACTGTACCAAAAATGTTCACAATAAAACTGAACGGCAACTAAAAACATTTGTAGTTACAAAATATGGTGTCAATGTCAAAATGTGTTGCAAAGATCACTTCCTTTTTAGTTATTTTTTTACTTTTTGTGGGAAAATATCATCAAACATGTTCACATTTTCAATGTCCCCAACCTTTCATTTTATTTTATGTCATTCCCTTTATCTTATAAACAAAATTAAATTCAGCACTGCAAATGTGAAATGTCCTTTATAATCAGTACTCTTATGTAAAAACACTTTTACGAAAGTAGCTGAGACTGAAAATCTACAGTACAGAACATGAAGCTGTGAATAATCACTCCTCTAGGCATTAGATGCTACTGCCACGGGCACACTTTAAATGAAACCATCTTCTAGACGCACTGTTCAAATAAATACAAGTTAAACATCTGACAGAGCACTATTTTACATCTCAAAAACATGTAGCACCTTCTGGCTCATATTGCGGCAGGGACGTCTTGTCTCACTGCTCCATCTGCATCTTTCTACCGTAAAACAACCCGTGTCAAAAAAGCCGCGCTCTTTGGAAGGCCTCTGAGGCCGTGGTTGGTTTGACCTGCGAATACACAAGTTTGTGTTTTGTAGTTGATGGAAAGATCTAGATATAGACAAGTAGTTGGCTGTAGCAAGTATAAATTCCCCCTCGGTGTCTTATCAGATTAATTTGAGCCAACGCAGGGCCATATGTGGACTTGGGCTGGGTGTGCCCGACCCTCTGTGCTTTGTGCCCCGGGGGAGAGATCGGCCAGGGCGGCTCGCTAATTGAAATGTGTTGGCGACTCATCGACGTCTCGACTCCAGTTTCAGGGCTATTTCGAACCGCAGTGCTGATTGCTGGTTTCACATCACACAGGGAAAAAAAATCAATAGTAGCTGGGAGAGCGAGGTTTTATTCTTTACAAGCAGACATTAATGCTTTGCAGAGGAGGGTTTGATATTTATCATTTGTCATTTTGTCGCTGCAGATCAGCCTGAACTGAGGAATATATCCAAATTGCTGAGAGTGATAGCTGACGCCGCTTGTGTGGAGCTTCCAAAATATTATGCAGTTGGAATCATGTCCTGGTTCACAACAGTGGTCAAAGGGGCCAAGTAACTATTTGACTTTTTTCAATTTCACTTAAAACTTGTCTTGTGTCTCTTTTTCTATGATTTTAAGGCAGAGAGTAAAACCCGTGACCTCTGTCGAGCACCGAAGGGGCCTTAAGTGGCTCATGTGATTTACAAGGACTTTGCTTATGCTTTCAGCACTGCACAATTCAGAGCGCTGACTCTATCACTATCTTCCAAAGGCATCAGTTTGTCTATAGCCTGTTTTCATTTCAGTGTTGAAGGCTACTAACACTTTGCAGCTACTACTATAATATACTACACTATACTATCTTATACTTTGGAAATACTTTCAAGTTTGGTCCACAACGTGTCCACTTTGGTATATACCAATAAACTTCATATTTTAACATTTAAGTGCTCAATTATGCTCCCGTGCATTTAACTTAGTAACCTCACAACAATGTCTGCCTTTGTCGTGGTGATAATGCTGGCCATTGTTTTGATCTTTTGTTGGGTTCCAGGCGCCTAATTTGGTATTAAATTATGGCCATATATGGCACTGCTCATATCAATGAGTTTTCTTCTTATTGCATTGTTTGAAATCACTAAGTCGAATCTCTTGAAGGCTAATGTAGCCTACTATCTGGGCTTTGGCAGTTGGCGCTGCTACCCTTCAAACACAGAGTGAGCCCTTTGAAAAATGGATTGCGGAAGAGATAAGAAATAATTTATGTTCCTATCACTGCCTCGCACAAATATGGTGGGGAATACTGTGCCAATAACTCCCACAAACTCAGAGAGGCACGCTATCTTTTACTGCACAAATTATTAACGGCGCTGGGGAGGAAGGGTAGACGCTGTGCATTTTTTTCCTAGATAGACCTGGCTCATTGCTCATTGAAGCTTTGCGTTCACCACAAAGCTTTATAATCAAAAATAAATGCAAAATATGTTTAAATACAAAAACCAAACCCCCCAAAACCCAAAACGTGTAAAAAAAAAAATAAAATCTAGAATTTCCAGCTTTATTACAATGATGGAAAGTTTCATTTAGATTAAACGAGAGGCAGTGAAATCATTATTCTCTGTCTCTCTGTGTGTGTGTGTGTGTGTGTGTGTGTGTGTGTGTGTGTGTGCGTGTGTGTGTGTGTGAGAACAGGGAATAGGAGGAGGGGGGGGGGTCCAAAGGGGAGTGTTGAGGGAGGATACTCGGGGTCGGGTGTCCGCTCGCCTCTGTCGGCTGGCGTTGACAGCTACAGACGCTGGTCTAAAATGAGAATCCTCTTGGGCCGCCTGCCTGCCCATCCAGCAAGAAAATAAATCCCATGTGGAAGAGCCGCTGTGTGGGATCACAGACAGCCGCCTGACCCCCCAGATCAGCCGGGGGAGGCCAAGGGCGCCGGCACGACAGCATAACCCCCCCCTCCCTCAGCCCCCTCCAGGGTCTAGTGTTACTCTGCCTGCTTGCCAACTCTGAAATTCTGGAGTTGCAGTGCTGTGGTCCCAGACTTGTTCAGTGTTAAAACTGTTTTTTGGGGGAGTTTTTGGTGTGAAGCTCTAGCTTTAGGCCTAGGTTAAACCGTAAAAATAGCACAGGTCTCTCTGTGCTTTCACTGTTAAAAAAAAAAACTAAAACAAAGGGGAAATATAACTTTAACTTCACTGAAAAGGGGGCTGGTGTTCAGAGACTGTACACAGTGGCCAAAACACCGCCTGGTGAGCAATTAGAGGCACATACTGAGAATGAAAAGTTTTGAAATATGATGTGCAGTTTAGCACTATCACCAGATGGAGGATATTGAAATGCCAAATGCGGTGCTCTCCAAAGACCTGTGTCAGAATTTCAGCGCTCTGATCCGCAGTTTTCCAGGCTAATGTGTGATGTTTCTCCATGTCTGCTAACATAGCACACTCAAAGCCCAGGGACTGTATCCCCTGAAACATTTTCTGATATTAAATTCCTCAAATTCCAACTTAGGGGAGCTGAACTCCCTCCAGGACCCCGGAGAAGTTTCATGTCTACATAAAATGAGAGTGAGTCAGCAAAGGTAGCGCCGTTTTAAGGGAGCGAATAAAGTTAATGAGTGTGAACAGCAACAGCAGAAGGTTGACCTGAAGCAAAGGTGTTGTCGTGCTACACTTCATCAGAGGAAGATGACGAATCGAGGTGATTTCAAGTTTAATGTTGGTTGGTTTGCAATGTGACGTCTTATCACGGCCCAGATATTAGATACATTACTGGTTCAGTCACATCTATGAACAGCTCAGTGTCCCAGGGGTTCACGTCCATGTTGCCCATATAGGAAGTCATTTCCCCTTCAGAGGGAGAAGGTTGTGGTGGTGGATGGAGGTTTGTGTCTCATCACGTTTGGTTTTTTGTTCATGTGTCACCACAGTCTTTCCCTAACCGTAGCCAATTGTTTTAGGCACACAACCATAACCATGCGGCTTAGCCATAGTTTATTTGCCATAACCACAGTCGTTACCTAACATTAACACACTGTTGTTGACGTGTAGATAGAAAGAAATCTGAATTTTTGCATAACCATGCAATACCTTTTTCTTTTAGAGATTTCCTGCCATTCCTTTGAATTAAATGGGTTCATTCACCCAATTCCACCTTTTGTGGTATTTAGCCTTGTGGATATATTTTTGGTTAAATTTGCCCAGACTCTTAAGGGTGCTGTCACACCTACCCTGTCCGGTAGGAGTGTGGGCAGATGGGCCAAAATGTATTCCAACCAAATGAGGTGGTCTGAACCATAGTTTGGTTCGTTTGCATTGTGAAAACACACAATGGATGGTTCAGACGTTTGTAACGATCCAATAGAAGAATAAAAAGAAGGGGAAAAGAAGTCAAATTGAGCCATGGTACCATATGGAGGGAAGAGGAGAAGACAAAGTACTTAATAGATTGCTCGCAGTCTTCGCCTCTGACTATATCGCCTCCATCGATATAATGTTTGGACAACAAGGATGTTCATGTGGCGCATTCGAACAGTGTCGAGTACCGCGCCTGAAGTTGGTGATGCCGGCAGTATTACCATAATGATATTACAGTGGCAAATTAATGATATGAACTGGTGCGTTCATTTTCTCCATTAAAACGGGAAGACTACTATATGCCGTGCGCCTTTCTGGAGTGGAAATACCCTTAGATCCTCTGCCATCACTTCAATACAACAAGAGTGAATGGAATTTTGTTCGAGGCCCCTAAAGTGTATCATTCCAGAAACCATGTCCCATTATCAGAGACGTTATAAGGACTTGGCCACTACTCATGATAATCCACAGACCTCTCTGTCAACGGTTTACATTGGACCAAAAGAAACCTGCGAAACCTGTTGACAGTGACGTCCGCGGCATTTCGTGTGACACAGAAAGAGACGATTATCGTTTTACCTGTGATATTTAGCACGGCTGGAGGTATAGGTGAGAAACTATATATAATTTTTTGCCCTTTAAGCTGTGATTTTAATGCAGACCAGGTCCTGTTCATGAAACATACTTGGCTGTGTTAAATGTTACCGAGAAGTAGAACTGCTGGGTTAATTTTACACTGACTGCTGTCAGTCTCCAGTCTTTGGTTGAACACCTCCAGGAAAAAAGTTAAGTTAAGCTTTTATTCCCTTCTCTTCCTCCGGCGTGTCTAGTGTTCCTTATATTTCCATGGTGAAATGGGACGAAGTCATAAGCTGCTTTTCTACAGAACAGAAATCCATACTCTGCTTTAAATAGTTAATTACTCCCGCCGTGTCTCCGGCGGCGTCTGGCTGTGGGTGGGGGGAGAGAGGGAGACGCGCCTGCCTGTCTTCCTTCCTTCCTTCCTTCCTTTCTTTCTCTCTTTCTTTCTTTCTTTCTTTTTTTTTTCCAGCAGGGGCAGGCCTATATATTTTGCAGCTCATGTCTGAAAGGCTGGCTCCAAGCACTAGGGGTGGGCTCCCGCTCTCTGATGGTTTTCCAGTGAGTATTTGTCAGGTCAGACTGTGCACCGCCCGGCGGTCTCCGCTCCTCTCCCCGGGTTATTTATTACCTCTCTCCCCCGCCGGCAGCGCTGCGGCTCCGGGGCCGCTGCCAACGACGGCGCAGAGGCGGGGGCCGCTCGAGGGGGGCTCCCGTCGGACGATGGGAGGAAGCGGCGGACTGAGTCTGTGCCTCATTACATGGCCAAGTAAGCGTCCTCGACGTTTTCAGTAAACATCCTTTATGGATCTGCACACTGGAGACTGATGTCATCAAGCCCTGGAGTGAACTGCAGTTTGGTTTATACGTCAGGTTCTTCTTATTCTTCTCTGGAACCAGTGAAACGTTATTGGGCTGCAAGTTACAAAACAACACATTATCTCCATCACCACGATGCTAAAATAATCAGCTAACTAATTGGTTAGTAGATCAACATCAAATAAATTCAAATCAAAATATCTTTGATTCAAACCAGCCATTGGTTGGTGTCACCTTGGAATCTATATTGTCCTGAGAATATCTGACTTTGGATCAACCAGTTGTGACAGTTATTCTCATCCACACGAGTCGTCAGTATTACATTATCTTCATGTACTAAACAACATTCGACTGTAGTATTTCTGTACTGTGAAGGAAAATGTGATTCCAAAAGGCTGATTTTTTTTATTATTGAATCATTCATTCATTTAAGTCAATGCATTTCAAATCATTTTCAGTTTCATCGAGTCTTATATACGTTTACCTTGCATGTACGTAGACAGTATTACCAGACTCATGGAAACATGTAGTAACCATATAGTGCAGAAATTCCAATATACTTAGAGCAGTTAGATTACTAGAGCATCATTTCAGTCTCATACAAGTCTGAATATCTTTATATATGTGAGAAACTCCTCAAGAGAACGTGTCACGATATCGGTGACAGTGTAACATGTCTGTATGACAACATTATTAACTCACCAGACTGGACCAGGTTGTGATGTATCTCAACATGTACTAGAAAAGGCCATTTCTGAAGAAAGTGCAGTGTGAATGCCGGCTGCTGAAAGGCTGACGCTAAACTGGTTTGCTGGCTTGAATTTGCTTGAAGGAGTATGAAGAGTAGAAAAAGTTTGAAATGGGGAGTCAATGTGTAATTACTAGAACAATCGAGAAAAACGTTGAATATTTCGCAAAGTATGAAAGTTAAGCCGAACGTTTTGATGTTTGAATTGAGTTTCTAGATTGGAAAATGGGGGAGAAGTGGGCCAAAAAAACCAAAAAACTTTTGTAGACTAACATATGTTGTGAAGGCTTCCAGCATTCGGACCAATAGTGTTGTTGGCCTGGAAAGAAGAATGACATTTGCAAATACCTGAGTTTACCATGATTTGTGGTTTAGGTGTTAGACCCTGAGAACACACGAGTTAAGGTGTTGTGTTGAGGACTCAACAGTTTCATCACAATTGGCCTAATGGTGAGAAACAGTAAGAGGGGACACCAGCGTCTCCGTCGAGAGTATAGCTTGTATTGTTGCGCTCTGAGTAACAGGTTCGCCTCATTGTCACTTGACTGGAATAAGTCATGTTGCTAGATGTGTCACTCCACTCTGGTGTGTTTCAAATACACAGGAAGTGAACCTCTGAGGTAGATGTGCAGAGGCCTCCTGGGAAACAAAAGAGATCACTGACTGAAGACGCTGGCAACAACAAGTAAATTATATCACATTAGATATTATCTACAGTTAGTTAATTTCAGTGTAGAATTAAAAACTCATTTGTGCCGTTGGGGAACAGATGAGCAATGTAAACGAATTAACTGGCTGTTGACACGGTACGATACCAGACTCTTCTACAGAGTAAGAAGTTAGAAAAGGTTATGTGCTGTAGAAAGGTTAAACAAGGTCTCCCCCATGGCATCAAATATTGAGAGGAAGAGGAACCCAAAGGCTGATGGAAAAATCGACTCAGTCGACACCAACCAATCTTTGAAGATGTGAAAGTTGAAGTTTCGTCACCGTGCAAGTTCGGGGAACCCCTCCGTGATGAGGCACCGGGGATGAGTCACGCTCAGGGACACTGCGTGGGCGTAGGAGTGGGCAAGGGTGTCCCCTTTATGACTAGTTTCATCAGGGCTCTCCCGGTGGTGCTGCCTCCAGCGCCCACGCGCGCATCAACAAGGTTTCCATCGAGACATTTCGATGTGGTGAGGGGCTGGTTTGATGAAGAGACAATGAAAGAGCTTCCCATCTGAAACGCAGCGTTCCACTTCCTAGAAACGGCTTTTGTAAACATACGCCATAAATGTCAGCAGCTCGTTGATTTATGTCAGTGCTACTGTTCAGCGTACTCGCCAACATGTGGGAAGTGACATTATTGTTTTGTTGAAAAATGTGGCCTTTTGAATTTCTTTTTTTCTGGCTGTATAGATGTCAAACGACCGTTTTTCTTTTCTTTAGCTGTGATTGTAAAATTGTCTTTTTTGTCTCAAACCCACTTTTTCCATTTACTTCCCTTCAGACATCACAGCTCCTCAGCTCCAAAAGGACAAATGCCAATCTATTGTAGCTAGCATGTGTTTTTGTAAATGTCTGCTCTGCCGTGTGTGTGTGCCCGGTCTTGGCTGTAGGTATAATACCAGTTCTGGCCAGGCTGTGGTCTCTGGCCTTTCCGTGCACCGCTTCCGCCTGCGGTGCGGTTGTGCCTCCTTTCTGTCTGTGTGTGTGTGTGTGTGTGTGTGTGTGTGTGTGTGTGTGTGTGTGTGTGTGTGTGTGTGTGTGTGTGTGTGTGTGTGTGTGTGTGTGTGTGTGTGTGTGTGTGTGTGTGTGTGTGTGTGTGTGTGTGTGTCAGAGTCAGTTTGGCCTGATTTATAGGCTCCTAACACGCGGCGCTTTGGACCCCACCTCCGCTGCCGGAATGGCTATTCCATGTGTCGGCGGTGGATCCACCTGGGTGGTTCTCCACTGATGGGGGTCAGATGTGATCCTGTTCACCAGCTCCAGGAGCTCAGGGGAACATGCCCTGCAGACAGTGTGGAGAGAGAGAGAGAGAGAGAGTGCTTTCAGAAAACGTGGCTCCACAGTTTGGAGGTGTCACTCCAGTTATAGGAACAAGCATTTTGAAATGTTCCTGCTCGTTAACTCAATATTAAATAAACATCAATTCAAGGGTTGTATTTTGGTGATTAATGAAGTGAAATAAGACGGTTTTTCTCAGAACATCAAAATTAACAGTGATTGCACTTCATTATCAACAGGTTTCACAGCTCTTCTTTACTTCTAAAGAAAGAAAAAATATATAATCTATTTTTAAACTATAACTTTGTATAAAACATTTTGAGGAGGGGCTCTAACACTGACAGCTCCGCAGTTTGTAGCGTGGCTGGTGAGTAGTTTCCGTGTGGTGAGAGAGGACAAGATGGCGACACCGTAGGTGAAGTATAACAAATAGGTGGTTTCATTTGGACACGGAGGAGAACATGTCACACCTCGTGTGTGGACCTGCGGTCGATGTCACTGGCAGATCTGGTGGCCGGCGACGTGTGCCATCGAGGCTGTTGATCTCTGAGTGTATGTTCAAGGTGCAGGTCTGCCGTGAGGCTGTTTTTATCACAAATGATCATAATTTTTTGGGGGGGGGAAATAGAAAGATGACAGGCTGATTCTTGACTGGTGTTGTGTGTGTATAAAGATAAATGATCATCTTTATCAAGAGGAAACTATAATTTGTGAAAGTCTGATTCAGGGGAAAGTGCTGAAAACTCTGATCACTGAATTGTCTCTATGATCTATAAGTATATATATATATATATATATATATATATATATATATATATATATATATATATCTCTCACACTGTCTTTAAGTTTTAGATTCAGCTACCTGGGTGGAAATGAGCGTTCACTTCCTCTCTGATCGCGGTGCCTGTGTGTTTCAGCGCCGCGGCGCCGTCCCTCGCAGTCCCCCCTCCTCGCGGCCCTCGCTGAGCCTCCGCTGTTTAAATGGGCCAAGTTGAGAAGCGGCGGAGAGTGCAAATCTTGTTTGGTCTGGGTCTGTGAACTTCAGCGTGACTTCAACGACACACACAGGGTTTAAAAAAGGCAACTCTTTCCAAACTTTCAACTCTATTGATGTGGAGCGAAACATCCATGGACACCAGGCCTGCCGTGTAATTTTGGCTTGTGTTTCTGATTAATGCCACATGTCACATTAGTTTAATTGGCCTAACAGAGGAAATATGCCGTTCATTTTCTTCTTCTTCTCTTTTTAAAAAAGGTCTTTATTCGCCGTGATATCGGGGCCACGTGTAAACTCCCCGTGACTGAGTGGACGTGCGTCGGTTTAAAGATTTGAAACTGTGCCTCCGCTCATTGACTGTTGGACGCATCTTATATTTCAAATTTCCCCAGAGGCAGAAAAAAAAGAAAAGAGAAAAAAAAGAAGAAGAAACCCCCCCCCCCCCAGTAAGAGGAGACGCGACGTGTCGCTGCGACCGGTGGCGATCACCGCGGGTTCCACGATGTCCGCGGCTCGGCGCTGCCCGGCTCGTCAGGTACTCACAGAGCAAGTGTGTGATTAGATGTGGGAGGTGGGACCTGTGAGGCTGGCGGGGAGCGCTGCCGCCGCTGCGAGCTGGAAACTACTGAATGGGAATCTCTCCGGCAACTTCGACAGACCGCTGTCTCGCGGCGACACGGGGGCTCTGCGTAAAAGCAAGCGGCGCGTCTCCAAGTCTGGGTCAGCCCCGCGCACGGGCGGAGAGGACGCGCGCGTTGGATCGGGCGAGCAGCTTCTCACTTGTTATCGGCGCGCGGCTCCCACCAACATGCCTGCCATCAAGAAGGAGCGGCTGGATGGAGACGACATGGCACTGGCTGCGTTCAACCAGTCCGAATACCTGGCCCCTTTAAATGCCGCCGCCATCCCCGTGGTGACCCCGCATCCGCCGCCCTACGACCACATTTTCGCCCATCACCGCGCGTACTTGGGGCTCCACGACTCGGCGCTGCATCACCAGCATCTCCACCATCACGCGGACGACTTGATGCTGGAGAGGTTCTCCTCCATCCCCGACTTTCAGCCCTTCTTCGACAACGGGGAGCCGTGCATCGAGGTGGAGTGCGGGGAGAACAAGGCTTTGCTTTATATCAATAAGCTGTGTCAAGGCAGTAAGGGACCTTCAATTAAATACAGGGGCGAGTGGCTCACCCCCAACGAGTTCCAGTTTGTCAGCGGACGCGAGACCGCCAAAGACTGGAAACGGAGTATCAGACACAAAGGTAAGACGGAGCTCCGCCGTCGTGGGGACAGAGGGGGACACAGTCCCGGCGCTCGGGTCGTGGGGACAGAGGGGGACACCGTCCCGGCGCTCGGGTCGTGGGGACAGAGGGGGACACAGTCCCGGCGCTCGGGTCGTGGGGACAGAGGGGGACACCGTCCCGGCGCTCGGACACACTTGAGACGCCGCTTAGCCCGGGCACGAACTTGGGTCTCGTGGTCGGGTGCTGTGTTTTGGACTGAAAGGGTTACAGCAGTCCGTGCGTAAGGAGCCAGACGCCAAAAGGCGCTTACCCTCCACGCGCGCGCGCGCGCGCGCACACACACACACACACACACACACACACACACACACACACACACACACACACACACACACACACCGAGGCTTTGACACAGAGTTTGGGCTGCGATCGGTCAACGAACCGGGGCATCTGGAGTAGACTGCACCGGGACTGGGGTGAAAAGTTAGTTCGTCCAATGTGTGACAGATTGAGGTATATTTCCTTCCTGCTCCATGTCATTATGGGAATTATCGTCCAGTTTAGTGAAGGTGCACTGGGGTTGCCACTTTTACACATTGTAGGATTGAGAGAGAGGCTTGTCTGTGTTGTTTGTCCATGTACACCCAAATGTGTTCATTTTCCGAACAATTCAAATATTCAGCTAAAAAAAGAAGTAAATTTGCTCTTCATGGATGGATTTTATTGGTTTTGTTACGTTTTTTTTCACGGATCTATTCAACGACATTGATTTTCACAATATTTTTATTCGATTGTTACGTGCAGCCTCTGAACACACACACACACACACACACTAAGTTAACTGAGGCAGAGCTGTCAGGAGTCAGGATGTGTGGGGGCAGGGTGTCGCCCCCAGGTCAAAAATGATAGCCTGATAGTTTAATATACAGATTCTTATAGACAGATGATAGTAGGCTGCTGACTCTCTGGCTCAACACTCTGATCGATGGGTATCATTTAAATCCATGGCAAAAAAATTGTAGCGCAGTGCAGGTACTAAGTCTTCCAGTTCTGTATGGTTTATTCTAAGGTTTTATTTTTACTTTTTTTTTTTTTAAGATTTGCCTTGAACACTTTGAGATGACTCCTCTCAAGAATGCTGATGATGCCCCATCTATGTCATGCTGTGTCGTGGAGGAGATGCATTTCATGGCAGGGGAACACACATAGTTGGTAAACATTCTCTGAAAGGCTCCTTGTGATTTTAATTTTTTTGTAATTTTTTTTGTTGCAGGGAAAAGTCTCAAGACTCTCATGTCCAAAGGAATCTTACAGGTGCACCCTCCAATCTGCGATTGCCCTGGCTGTCGAATTTCATCTCCAGTGGTAAGAACATGTCATCTTCCGTCAGTGTGTTGCTGCTGTGCCCCGATGTTTGTCCACTTGCTCTGTCAACGTGATAACTAGGAGAAGCTTGGCATGAAACTGTTGTTCGTTTGACTCGACGGCTACTTTGCTGTGGATGTTTTGCGTTTAAAGGATGATGGGCTGCTAACTGTGGTGGTCAAGATGTCTCACTGGAGAAGGTTGTAACTTGTCAAAGAGCAAACAGACATATGACACGATGATTAAAGACTAAATATTGTACCTTAGTGACATAAAGTGAACAAAGAAACATTTATTTAGATTTTTTTTAAGTTTCTAAGTTAACGATGCGCGTCCGGACCTGCTTGGCTACGAAACGACAATTATTTTCTTATTTTATTTATATTTTTTTCCTCATAGACCTGATAACTGTTTAGATTTATATCAGCCTGTGTGAAAACAGGACAAGGCATATTTCAATGTGATGTTTGTGTTGTCACCCTGCTCTACATGCATGGAACCGTGTGTGTGTGTGTGTGTGTGTGTGTGTGTGTGTGTGTGTGTGTGTGTGTGTGTGTGTGTGTGTGTGTGTGTGTGTGTGTGTGTGTGTGTGTGTGTGTGTGT
>NC_061517.1:14060000-14062500 GCF_022379125.1 Scophthalmus maximus
TGTGCAGAGCTGTGATCATGTGAAGTGTATTTGTGCACTTTTGTGTGCATCTTTCTGTGTAGGGGACAAATTAGAGATTAAGTGAGTCTTTAACGAGCTGTTTGTTCTCTGTGGGTCTTAATCTTACTGATAGAGATCTGTATGAACTGGAATGTTTGTCAGACATTAGAGCTGCGTGATTCTGGATAAAATGAGAATCATGCTTAGAGCCTCTTGCGGTGTTGAGTCCTGACTCAGGGCCGGCATCCTCCGGAATATTCAGTCTATGAAGGCTAGGTCTTCGTAGGTTAGACTGCGAAGGCCAAACCGTCATGAGACAAAGAATAAGACAGAGATGAGTCTGGTCTACGGAGGATTTGTGTCACCAACTTGTTCTGCTCTTACCGCTGCATCGTTGGCCACTATGAGCGGCTGCACTTTCTGCAGCTCGGCCGCCAGCTAAGCCAGCTCACGAGCTTCGTCACTGCCGCGCAATTAATCTGTTGATAGGTTGGCTCGACGAGGATCTACCCATTGGAGCCTTTGTTGATTTGACACGGAAGGACGCATTTGTCGGCCACGTTTTGAAGGAGCCTTCGAAATGGGGCAGCCTTGTCGCACCACTGTGACGCAATCTCTCTTCAAATGCAGCCTCTGAATTGCAGCTGGTGTAGCTTAGTGGGTTACACCACTGACTTTGGGTTTTATTCCAGGTCGCTTGCAAAAAAAGGAAATCCTGTGTGGGCCCTTCTCGCCCACCTCTGATATGTTACCGATTATTGTAAATCGCTTTGGACAAAATGAATCTAATGTAATGGACTGGATTGGGACACAGCTTGAATGTACATACCCTGTGAAAAGGCAACTAATATAAGTCGGAGCATCTATCACCTGAATGTGGTTTATCACGTCAAAGTGTGTGTGTGTGTGTGTGTGTGTGTGTGTGTGTGCGCGCGCAAAAATCACCATGTGATTTCCTCTGATGGTTGTACTGTCAAGCACACACACAGTGTATATAAGCTCAGGAATACTAGGAAGTGGAATTAATCGATGTTGATACGTTTTCACATTCAGTTGTGGAGTGAAGGAAGTTGAAGTTCATTTTCCTACATTTCATGGATCGTTGCACTTTAGATGAGATTCTAGTAATAGTCTGGTTCAAATTTTAAATCTAGTTGGGACCAAAACAGCAGAAAACATAACTGTAAATTTTTTTTTGTGCTTTCTTCCACTTCCCTTGTGTTTACCAGGAGAGAGAAAGAGACCTAGTGGTTACCTGTAAAGCTCCCCTGTGGCGGCCTCGGTGGGCCTATCCAAACACACACATACACACACACACACACACACACACACACACACACACACGGAGAGAGGGGATATGGGAATATGGGAGGAGGGAGGAGAACACGAGGGAAAGGGGAGAGCGAGAGGCACACAGCCATGCTTGACTGCACCGCCACTGACCTCCCAGCGCCGCCTTACAGCACCCCCCACCCCTTCCCCTCCACATCACCGTCTCTCGCCCTCTGTGCACCTCGCCCCCTCCCCATCCTGCTCCCCCCACATCCCTCCCTCCTTCTCCTTGCCCTGTGCCGCTCCACTGGGCTGCAACTGCCGCTCGGCCCCCACGCGCTGAGCCAAGCGGGCAGGAGAGCGTGTGTGCGTGTGTGTGCGTGTGTGCGCGTGTGCGTGTGCGTGTGTGTGTGTGTGTGTGTGTGTGTGTGTGTGTGTGTGTGTGCGTGTGTGTGTGTTGGTGTGGGGGGGGGGGGGGGGAGTACTTGGTCGCATGCCTGTCCGCCCCACAGTGCTTTCTCACTTTTTTCTCTTTCTCTCACGCGGCCTTGAACAACCAAGTGTTGCTTAAAGTCTCAGAATATTCATTGTCTCTCTGGACAATGAATATAAAAAAAAAATGTAGACTGATATACTTGAGTAAAAATGAACATGCCTTTGCTCATTAACATGAAAATTGTGTATATGCTACTGTATGGCATGTTTTTATTGAGTGTAGGACGGAGGTGTTTATTCCTCTGTCTCTTTAAAAGTGTCTATATAGGCATTATCTTTTTTTAATGCCAGAAGAATTCAGCATGTTTCTAATTACATATCTGTTGATGCACAGCTGGTCTTTGCTGTTGTTCCAGATATTGCAGTAAGTGTTTATGTGCACACTAATAATTTGATTATAACCAGATTAGGGAAATATAAAGCCTGTTGTTTTTTTCTTTATTCTCTGACGATATAGCGTGCCTTTGTCTGATTCCTTTAACTGTCTGGATCCTGAACATGCACCGAATAGGTCAGGGAGTACAGCGGATGCTTTTTTTAAACATAAACAGTGTTTTGGCTATAGGGGTGAAGACAAATCAAACACCGTTATTATTTTTGGAAAGACAGCAAAACAGCTTTCATGTCACAAGAACACTAGATGTCATGGAGATTGTCTTAAGTTGGATTCATCAAAGCAAAAACAATAAACACCAACTTATTTTCTTATTGCTTCGTGGTGCTAATGAGACTT